>NC_087194.1:6042514-6060014 GCF_035594125.1 Scylla paramamosain
TTTGTGTTCCTGACATGCAGTTGATAGGTATTGGGGGATAATCTAGTGTTTGGCATTTGTTGAAATTAGTAAAGCTTTTGTTGTGTACTTGTCAAGTTGTTTCTCATTCGAATGTGTTTTGTGTATTCATTTCTCGTTTTGTGTAGTCCGAGAATTTTTCCTTTGGTTTTGTGGTCTGATATCACCATCAGTTTCTATTTCGTCATGAGTTTTTATCTCTAATCGAGTTACCGTAAATTTATTAATATTTGTTTTGATTCGCCACAGTCGAGATATTTCGCGCTGAGCACGCGTTTTGAGCATTGCGTGTGACTTTCCCGGGTACGGGACAAGCTGAATAACATCATCAGCGTAGCAGTTATTTGTGCCTGTGAGTGTGGAATGTCTTTGGTGTATATTGTGAATAATGTAGGGGCAAATACGCTCCCCTGAGTGACACCGCAGCGAAGGTCAAAGCTTTCACTCAGGGTTGTTTCAGCTTTTACCATCGCCCTCCTGTCACCTGGAAAGTCACAAAGTAACCTCTCCATGATGTTAGCAAGACCGATGCGCAAAATTTTGTACTTCACTCCTTAGTGCCAAACCTTGTCGAACGCCTTGCCCCTCAGGACAACTAGACACTGTCCCCTGTCTGCTTTATATTGTGCTATCTGCTCCGCGACGATGGCAAGTGCATGTGTCGTACCTCTACCCTGTGGGAAGCCGAACCGTTTGGGATTGTGTAATCCATTATATTCCAGGTAAGATCGTAGTCTTCTATTGACCATTCTTTCAAAAATCTTCCCTGGTACCTCCAGGAGAGATAAAGGTTTGTAGTTGGAGACTAGATGAGGATCCTTTCCGGGTTTTGGTATTAGACAGATGATGGCTTCCTTCCAGATATCTGGGAAGTAACCCACCGAAAGAGCAAATCAGAATCTCGCAGAGTCTGTTGGCTTCCGGCGGTAGTTGTTTCAGGATAGTCTTAGTGATATCTGAGGCTCTCGGGCAGGATTTCTTCATGTGTTTGATTATGTTTCTGATTTCTTGTGTTGTGATAGGTTCCGTGAGGTATGAATTATGTTCGAGTCTGTTGCAATCAGTTGTGTTCTAGGGTGTGATGCGGTGTATGTAGGAAGCTCCTTACTATTGTGTCGTAGTTTTCTGCCTCCGCGTCTTCTGCCTCATGCACCCCAGCATAGATCTCCTCCCAGACCTCTTTCTGTAGAGCTACTTTTTCCTGTGCAGTTTTTTTTTTTTTTTTTTTTTTTTTTAATCTTGGTGTTGCTGGCGTCTTTGAGGTAGTGAGGATCTGGGTTGTTGGTGCCCAGGTGATTTTAAATCTTCCTCCAGAAGGTCTCTGGATCTTTGTAGATGTTTGGCGTGTTGGATGTAAGCTGGCTCCAGTACTCGTTGCTTTCAAGGATAAGATTTTCTTGTAGTTTTCTTTATAAAATTCTGTTGTCGTGAAATAGTTCGTGGCTCCATCCATGTAAGGAAGTGTGTTGCCTAATGGCGTTAGGATTTGTGTGTAATAGCTAAGTCAGCGGTGTGGAAGAGATCTCTATTGTGTTTTGGGTATGTTGTGTGTTGTAGATGTGTGTGTAAAGTGATGTGTCAATATTCGATGCCGTTGTCTATGTCTTCAATAGTGTTGGGGTTGTATGGGTGTGTGTGTTGATGGCAGCTGCTATTTCTTGTCTATGAATCCTTCCCAATGAGCTTTAGAGAAGTTTGGTCTGGAAAGTGTAGAGGTGAAAATTGGTTTGGCGGATATGGTAAGTATGATTCGGACGTGGTTGCTTGTGGTGAGAGGACCTTGGATCATTTGTTTACTGTGGTGAGTCCTAAAATTAGTTAGAATAATGTCTGGTATTGAGAATGCACTGTGCAATAAAAAGATGGGAACTCAAGATCGATGTGTTGCAGTTTTCTATTTCGGATGAGGTGATGTATTTGTTTGCCTTTTGTGTTCGTGGTTCTGTAGGCAAGTGTATGGTGATTTGCATTGAGGTCAGTGAGGAGATAAAACTGGTGTGTTTTGTCGGAATAATTTGATAAAGTCGGGGATTGGGATGTATGGGCGTGTGGGAGGTGGTAAAGTGTTCAAAATATTATTTTCCCTGTTAGTGTGCTTATTTCTACTGCTAGCAGGTCTGAGATGTAATCATCATAGATTTTGTGTGTGACGTTCTCTTTAATGAGGATAGCAGTGCCATCTGTTTGTGTGTCGGAAGCGTTTTTAGTGTGTGTTTTGTAGCCTACCACCTTGAGTAACTGATCACTCAAGACACCGTGACTGTTTATGAGTATAATATCTGCGTCTGTATGTCTGTAAATGTTTGTGAGTTCGTGTTTACGTGTACTCCACTTAAGCACATTGTGTTGCATAATTTTTCCATTTTGTGTTAGTTTAGTTGTTGATTTTTTTGTACCTTTCTTGGTGTTTGGTTGTGGCAGAGTAGGAGTATTGAGTTCCAGGTGACGGTTTTTTTTTTTTTTTTATTGGTATGGCTGCAGTCTTCATGAAATCTGGTTTGGTATGTTATGTTGTAATGAATTGTTGTGTGGCGAAATAATATATTTCAGTCAATATTAAACTTTTAAATTTAGATTCGTTATCACTCATTCACTGCAGTGCCGTGCCCCAGAAGACGTTGGCAACCGCGGAAGACCATTGCTTTCTGTCTCGTCCTCTGCAGGAGTCCAGCAGCACTGTCCGTCAATTCAATATATCTTACCAAGCTATTCATAAACTCTTTTGGCCGTCGTCTTGTTCTCTTGCCTTCTATTTTGCCTGTCAAACTTAGATTTTCAAAAGCTTCCTTTCTCATAATATGACCCATAAACTCCATATTATGTCGTTTCCTAATTTTCTTCATCACCTCTTTTCCTGTATTCATCTTCCCAGGAATTCGTCGTTAGCTTTTCTTGCCGTCCACGGTGTCTTCAGCATTCTTCTCTAGCACCACATCTCAATAGCGTCCAACTTTCTTTTCATTTCTTTGTTTATTGTCCATGATTCACATCCACATAGAAAGACCAGCTTGCCGCCATATGTGAATTTGTCAGCAATGTTCTCATTTTACAAAAATTATTTTTGGCTAGAGCAATTCTTTTCTTGATTTCTTTGAAGTATCGGACAGACTGAGTGATTTCACTTCCCAAGACTCGTTATAGAGACGTAGATTAAGAAGGGATCTGATGGAAATACTTAGCAATTTAGCAATCAGGCTAGGAATAGAAATAACAGGTTCAAGTCTGATAACATTAGACTTTAGAGGATACTGGAAGAATTTCAGATTCAGATTCGCTGAATGGTTGATGACTGAAATAGACTTAGGTTGTCAGTGCCGAGTCAATAAGGAACTTTAAAATATTAGACAAATTTATGGATAGGGATGATTATGGTATTTTTAATACAAGGACTGCATACTGACATCTTAGCTTCCCTTATGTTCTTATATTCTCTTTTTGTTTATTTATTAAATTGTTGTTATTATTATTATTATTATTATTATTATTATTATTATTATTATTGTTGTTATTATTATTATTATTATTATTTTTGTTGTTGTTGTTGTTGTTATTGTTATTATTATTATTATCATTATTATCATCATCGTCATCATCATTATTACGGCCATTATTTTTTTTTATTTTTCCTTTTACTTCCTCCACAGTAACCAATGACGTGTATTTTTCTTTCTTTTTTGTGTAGGAGGGGCACCGGCCAAGGTCAACAAAACTATAAGAAAAAAAAAAAGGCCCACTGAGTTGCCGGTCCCCAAATAGAGTCAAAAGCGGTCATCAAAATTTAAAGAATAAGTGTCTTGAAACCCCATTTTTAAAGAGTTCAAGTCATAAGAAAGAGGAAAGCAGACGGAGTTCCAAAAGCAGACGGAGTTCCAGAGTTTATTATAGAAAGGGATGAATGATTGAGAATACTGGTTAACTCTTGCATTAGAGAGGTGGACAGAACATGGGTGAGAAAAAGAAGAAAATCTTGTGCAGCGAGGCCGCGGGAAGAGGGGAAGCATCTAGTTAGCAAGATCAGAAAAGCAATTAGCGTGAAAATAGCGGTAGAAGATAGCAAGAGATGCAACACTGCGGCGATGAGAGAGAGGCTGAAGACAGTCAGTTAGAGGAAAGGAGTTGATAAGACGAAAAGCTTTTGATTCCACCCTGTCTAAAAGAACGGTGTGAGTGGAGCCCCCGCCCTCTCTTTACATGTGAAACTTACTCCATACGTGGAAGGATAAGGCCTCTGCACAGAGCTAGCAGCTGAGGAAGGTGTGGAGAGGTGACAAAAACTGCCGGAGACGACACTGAAAACCTAACTTCATAGAAGCTGTTTCAGCTAGAGATGAGATGTGAAGTTTCCAGTTTAGATTATAAGTAAAGGACAGACCGAGGATGTTCAGAATAGAGGAGGGGGACAGATGAATGTCACTGAAAAAGAGGGGATAGTTATCTGGAAGGTTACATCAAGTTGATAGATGGAGGAATTGAGTTTTGAGGCATTGAACAATGCCAAGTTTGCTCTGCCCCAACCAGAAATTTTTAGAGAGATCAGAAGTCAGGCGTTCTGCGGCTTCCTGAAGGATTAGACGTCTACGAAAAGACGTGGAAAAGTGCAGGGTGGTATAACCAAACAAGTTAAATCTACAAAATTTATGTTACTGTAAATCAAGATATTATTGGCAGCATTGTTACCGGCAAGACAAGTTCATATTACATTGCAATGCAGAAAAGCTTTAATACAGTAATTTCATCTGAAAAATTTTATTTTCAAACAATTTATTATAAAATTTACAACTCACTGGCTAAATAGTTTGTGCGTATTTACCTTGTTGTATTGTACAGGGCATGACACAAAGCTCATTTTGTCCTGTCTCCATATCCATATTTATCTGTGTGTTTATTTGTGTGTGAGTTTGTGTGTGTGTGTGTGTGTGTGTGTGTGTGTGTGTGTGTGTGTGTGTGTGTGTGCGTGTGAGCGTGAAATCATCTCAAGCGGTCACCTCCTCCTCGCCCAGCACACAGAGTGGACTCTTCTTTTTCAGACAGTTCTCGTCGGTCATGTAATAGTAATGCTGATAGGGAAGCGCCACACAGCGACCGCGCGGGGGTGAGTCTGGGGCTTGCAGGTAGTGGTAGCAGGCACCGTCATTGGCCTCACGGGTCTGATTGAGCTCGGGGAACGTTACGTTGCGATGCTGGCACTTATCCTCATATCTAGTGAGAGAAAGGAGAGGAGTCTTATCCGTCTAAATATATTTCTTTTTCTTTCTTTATAATAGCAGCTTGTGATTTGTCAATAAACTACCACAACCACTACTTCTACTACTACTACTACCACCACCACCACTACTACTACTACTACTACTACTACTACTACTACTACTACTACTACTACTACTACTACTACTACTACTGCAACAACAACTACTACTACTACTACTACTACTACTACTACTACTACTACTACTACTACTACTACTACTACTACTACTACTACTACTACTACTACTACTACTACTACTACTACTACTACTACTACTACTACTGTTACTACTACTACTACTACTACTACTACTACTACTACTGCTGCTGCTGCTGCTACTACTACTACTACTACTACTACTACTACTACTACTACTACTACTACTACTAATAATAATAATAATAATAATAATAATAATAATAATAATAATAATAATGATACTACTACTACTACTACTACTAATAATAATAATAATAATAATAATAGTAATAATAATAATGATGATACTACTACTACTACTACTACTACTACTACTAATACGACGTAATATGAAGAGAAATGAAAATAGTAGGAAGAGGAAAGAAAAATGGGAGGTAGTGGAATGTAACGGGTGTATCTCATGGAACAGGGATGAATTGGGCGTTACTTGTGTCTGGCGATGGCAAACAGAATCTAACATCCGAAAGCTACTTACCTTCTGATGATACGTAGCTTACGGATAAGGTTAGATTCCTCGAGTGTAACACACGGATAGTAAGTTAGGATAATTCAGCATTGAGCAATCCAGGACTAAGACAATATTATATGCAGAAACTGTGCCTTGTGTGTGAAAGTGTGCCGTTCTGAATACAATACTCGGATCATGGACACAAGTAATGGGAATGAAAGGCACCCCGTGAACCCCATGATCTCACCTTCACTAACATAACTACCTTTCCTTGCTGCTTTACATTCTCTGCCACTCACCTGACAGCCCAGTAGGGAGTGCCCAAGTCCACGGACGAGTCGTCAATCCAGCGCCATCCCTCAGTTTCGTTGGCGAGGTTACCGCCCACCCAGAAGTCCACCGTCAGTTCTGAGGAATAAGATAAAACGTATCTATGTGACATCACGTGAGCCCCTCACTTCTCCACGGTGATATTGTTTGTACTCAAGTTGTCACCCCAACCACTAGGGTCTCTCTCTCTCTCTCTCTCTCTCTCTCTCTCTCTCTCTCTCTCTCTCTCTCTCTCTCTCTCTCTCTCTCTCTCTCTCTCTCTCTCTCTCTCTCTCTCTCTCTCTCTCTCTCTCCTGTAAACTTTGATTGGCCTTCCTCTCCATTAGCTCCTAACTCTCTTGCTCCTCACATTCCTGAGTTTTCCTCTACCACATTGTTTCTTAACGTAGGGTGCAAATAACCCCCGGGGTATGCTGAAATTAAATTTAGGCGTGCTGGAAAGTTCTACATATATGGCGGTACAATGTTAGCGTTCTTCAAAAGGGATACAAAAATATCGAAAGGATACTTTTCACAACAGTGTACCTTTATATTTCACAAACTTTAACCTTTCCTTTTTTGTGTGTTAATATATTTTAGCATAATGAGGGTGAGCATTGAATTTAGTCTTTGCCTGGAGTACATGCTGGTTTTTTCGATGTTTAATTCCTGAAAAATGAACAAAATTAAAGATGAAGCAGTACCCCACTTTACGTTATATGTGTACGTGGTGTTGCAACTGTAATCAGATGTTAGCCAGAGTTAGGGATGCTGGACTGCCTAGCCCTGACTGCAGGAGGTGCTGAAGTCCAAAAAAAGTTTAAAAAAACGCTGTTCTAGTATATTGATTCTCAGTTAGAAGAGCAAATAACATAAATACATGGTATAAGTAGATAAATCATACCTATAAATCAAATATCTTTGTAGTAATACCTTAGTATTTCCATTATCTAGTCTTTTTTTTTTATCTTTTTAATTTAACAGTACATTTTCTTTTTTTTTTTCGTGGGGGAGGAAAGAAACTGTAAGGTGGTCTTCAGTTTTATAACAACAAGGGTCAGATATTCCCGCCTTCCATTTTATATTTGTTTACACACACACACACACACACACACACACACACACACACACACACACACACACACACACACATCAAGCACCATATTCTGAAACACTTCTACACCGCACCTCCACCACTTTCAAAAGGCTTTCAAAAGGTTTTTAAGAGTGTTTTTACGGTTCTAGTGATAGGTCAATAAGATTTCTACATTATTAACAAGAAATGCCCTTGAGAACCCGGCTAATAATCTTTGTGGCCTTAATAATAGTCGTGGTGTGAGAGCAAAGCGATTCTGAATACGGCCCCCCCCCCCCCCCCACACACACACACACACACACACACACACACAAGCATGTCCCTTCCACTTCCGAAGTACTCACGGGCTTCCCTCAGATGTGTCACGACGGCGGTGTAGTGGCTCACGTCCCTGAAGGTGATGAGGTCGCCTCCCAGCACCTGGCAGAAGGATCTTGCCTCCCCCCAGCTGACCTGAGACGCGGCCAGGGACACAGGCTAAGTTATTTATGTGCGTGTTACTATTTCAGCCAAGGACAGGCGGTAAGGTTTGGTGCACTGCAGTGTTGCTTCAGGAAGGAGGCAATAGATGACGCACGACAAAGAATACCTGGCTGGCCACACGTTTCAATAATGATGTTAATAATAATAATAATAATAATAATAATAATAATAATAATAATAATAATACTTTTACGATGGTATATAGAGGAAGACACTGAAATCAAGCGAATCTCCTGTAGATCGTGGTTGCACCTCTGCAGTCCCTCGCACAGACGGTATGAGAGCGCCACCCTCAGGAATGTGTCATGCTGCGCTCAAGGTCACACGAGCCTGCCACTCCCTTTCTCACAGTCGCACCTGTAACTGTTGGTTGTAGCCTCGCTACCTCCCTTGTGACAACTTTAAGATTCTGCCACCTGTGGAAGGGCGATGTGCTGCGTGTTAAGGCAGAAACAGTGAGTAGCGTGGACACACTGGTGTGTGGTGTTCGTACTGTTGTTGCTGCGTACGTTCTAAAGGCCTTGTAGTGTTGTCAATACAAGTACGAAATGTATTCTTATATGCTTGACTAGGCCTTTATCGCTGTGTGTAAGTAGCCAGAAAGTAGGTACAGGCCGATGTGCCTGTATCCCATTGCTTCCTAGCTCAACTATGCTTGTGTCCAGTTGTGGGGAGCAATCAGGGCTGCCTAGCTGGGAAGTTGTTCTTGCGTCTCTTGAAGATGTCGTGTGTCATCATAATGTTCCCATTTCAATTACCTAGTCACTTCTGAGGCCTTTCTACTATACCTGCTACTCCTTCTGCTGCTGCTGCTGCTGGTGCTGCTACTGCTGCTGCTAGTATTTACTACTACTACTACTACTACTACTACTACTACTACTACTACTACTACTACTAATGTTACTACTAATATTACTACAAAAACTGCTGCTAGTACTACCGCTGCTACTACTACTACTACTACTACTACTACTACTACTACTACTACTACTACTACTACTACTACTACTAATAATAATAATAATAATAATAATACAAAAACAACAACAATAACAACAACAACAACAACAATAATAATAATGATGATAATAATAATAATAATAATAATAATAATAATAATAATAATAATAATAATAATAATAATAACGATAATAAAAGTAATAACTTCACATAGAATTTTAAAGGAATGGCAATGATTATCAGATCATTTTCTGTGAGCAGTACAATATTTCTCAACGAACTGACGATGAGGAAGGACTGAAGCAACATCGTTGTTTTCCCTTTTACTAATAGATGAAATTATAACACCCTGATTTTCACTCAGTGTGCAGCCTGTGAAGCAGGTGCAGGTGTGCCGTGGGGATTGGGGAGGAGGATTGATCCTCCTTTAAACCATGTGGCAAATGTAATATCTATGAGTATGACGCTGCCAAGTGTCACGGCGTAATGATAATAAATCTGATTATTTGTGAACGGCATCAATTTGCATTTCCCAATGATATTTGTCTGAACATGGATTTTATTTTTAATAACTGTTCTGCTCGAATAAAATTAATTTCTTTATTCTCAAATTTTCATATATGATTTGTAATACCTTGTAGTTTTATTAACGACATCACGTTTCGTTTACTAATGATAGTTTCTTCCATGAAAAGGCCAATTATCTTTACACATGCTTAAGCGTGAATAAAATCTTTATCTTGTGTTTTAAATCTTCATACGCGTTTTGATCATTCCGTATCCCATTAGTGAAGTCTTTTGAAATTTTACTCTAAACTTATCTACCTACACCAGCTTAACAAATCGCAGTAATTGCATTACAGAGGCAAAGCGTGTAGTGTTTCACTATGCTAACATACACGTAAGGAAGGAAAAGAGGCGGCAAGGGCGTCAGGGGAACAGGGTGTGAAAGGCAACACAACAAACCTTATACGCTTGAGTAAAAAAGGCGATGTCACTTTCGGCTAAATCCTCCCAACGTAATGACGTGATTCATGACGACCTCGTCCATGCTTATGTATGCCTGTTGACATATTTCTCGGCATCAAGAAACTGCAAGGGACGTATATTTATCCAAAGCAGTGGCCATAATGTACAGAATGTTGACAATAAACAGTAACCGGGAACTGCCTCCATCACTTGCATTCCCGATTCTTCATCTTTGCAGAACTCTTAATGTAGAATAGTTCATTAGTCCACTGGGCTCCGTGATACCACCAGCAGCAGCAGCTGTACCTATGAATCCAGATTGTGAAGCCTTGATCGAGAAGGAAAGCCGTCCATAGTTAACAAGCGCAGGACATATTCTATAATACTGTTATTTTATAAACGCAGCTGTTCAGCATTGTATAACATTTTATCGGATCACATGAAGATAAGCCATCCCAGCTACTTTTGTGGTGACCTGACCATGCTGTGTTCTCTGATCTAATTTAACCTAGCTAAGCTAGGTTAGCGCAAGTGAAAGCAGCTTTTGGAAAGATGAGGAAAATAATAACAATTCTCTCAATGAATATGACGATAAATGAAGTGTTATGTATGGTCAACGTTACTGCATGACAGTGAAACGTGAACAATGAAGAGAGAGACATGATAAACAAATTGGAAGCAACGGAGATGTGGATATTGAGAAGAATGCTGAGGATCCCCTGGACAACCAGAATTACAAATGAGAAAGTAATGAGAAGAGCAGGAGTTAAGAGGACATTAATAAAGGAAATAAGGAAGAGACAATTATACTTCTTCGGTCATGTACTGAGAGCTGAGAGGCTGGAAACAGAATATGTCCTGGGAAAAATAGAAGGAACAAGAGCCAGGGAAAGGCAGAGGATCAAGTTTATGGATGCCCTGTTGAAGGAACTCGCAGATGGACAGAGTGGTGGACCTGGTCAGACTGGTTGATGATAGACAACGCTGGCGCTCCATGGTCTCCAACGTCACTTGACAGGCACTCTGGGACGGACGGAAGCACTTATCCTAACGTAACCTACATAACATAACATAATCTCTAATAATATCACCAGCTTAAAAAAAAAAAGCACCATGATGGTTTATCCTCATGTAACTCATTTTAGTTGTTATTTGGTTATTTATTTATTTATTTTTCTGCCTGATCGGTGTTATTTACTTCTTACTGATTATAAATCATTACTTATATGGCCTGTTTGATCCCCATTTATTTTCTCAACAAAGCTCACCAAAATCGCACTGACTCGGGTTCAGCGTGGACGAAGCAAGGCACCTGATGCAAAGATGTCAACCAGTTGAGTGGATTTGCCAATGTGCGAACATCGCCGTAAAGAACTTGAATCAAGCAACCTAGATATAGAATGTATTATACAATCATTTTCGCATACATTGATTATAGAAAAAAGAGAATGATGAGGTGTACGAGAAGGTGGAGGTAAGAACAAGATTTTAGGAGGAAGAAAAGGGAAAGAATACATAAATGAAAGATGAAGAGGGTTCCCACCCATCCAGCAATAAACAAACAAAGAAATAGAAAAATATAGATACTCACACTTCCGACGAAGAAGAGGGCCAGGCACTGGTCTTCCACGAGGGTGAACATGGTGGGGCAGCGTGGGTGTTGTATGGTACGGTTCAGGAGCAGCACAAACTCCTTGGCGAGATGTTCAGTTTTCAGCAGATCGTTATTTTCTGTCGGTGTATGTGATTATTATTATTATTATTATTATTATTATTATTATTATTATTATTATTATTATTATTATTATTATCATTATTATTACTATTATTATTATTGTTGTTGTTGTTGTTGTTGTTATTATTATTTATCATTTTACCCTGTGCATTACAACGTAATAGATGTTGAGAGTGCGGTATGCATGTTTCAACGGTGTTTCGACGGTATTTCTAAGTGATTCTCTCATATTCGCTCCCTGCACATGATTAACGAGACAAAATTATCTCACTGTCTGCTCTACTTCTTTGCGTCTTTGCGTCGTATACGAGTATGCATGACCGTATAGGGGATTCTGCAAATTTGTCCATTGGCGAAGTCACTGTAAATATGATAACGTTATTTGAAATTGTATATAGACTGTTCTCGTCGATGTGTGTAAGAAAACACCACGAGAATTCGCGTAAGTAGGTTATATTACTACGGAAACAGAAATGACAGTGTGAAATAGTGACTGACCAAGACAACGAGATGGCAACGACGCCCCGGCATTACAGTGACCCGCAGAGTAGCGATGCCAGACCCACAAACCATTCCACGGCAGGAAGACACCCCGTCCCACCACCCTTTCCAAATAAAAGAAAAGATTTCAGTTTTTAGGATGGTTTCACTCACTTCACCTCACCGGTGACATTTCACACTGAAAACACTTAAATGCTTCATTCCTAGAAACTTGATGTTCGGCATGAGCAGTGGTCGTGCCACGTCCAATTCCAGGCACCTTCTGGCAAACGTGTATCTTAGATAACTGTAGAACACGGCTAACGATCTGTCTCACTGGGCTACTACGAACACATTAATCTCTGGAGAGCATCGCTGAAAGAGCTGCTTTTCCAATGAACTAAGAAGACTCAGGTTGATAAACTTGGCTCGTATTTTGAATTTCACTGAGCTACACTGATCGGGTTGGCATTGGTGCTTTTTCCTCCATTGATGATGAAGAGTCCGTGTTAGATTGTCTTTAGAATCATGGAAAATATCCTTCAAAAGCTCGAACAACTCCCACGTGTTCCTTTTACAAGTAATAGAGATGAGACACGGAAACACTTAAGAATGTGACTCTGGGTCTGCGTAGGACCGAAGTACTTGCCGGTGGTAAATTCAGTCGCGGGTTCCTAGTAGGCTTTTTCTTTAGTATTATCAATTTTCTTATTTTTATACATCATATATGTATTATACACTCAGTTTTTCTTTTTTTTTTCTTATCAAAACGCTTAATATTAACAAAAAATATTTCAAGAAAATTGAAATATTCAGTTAGTCGTGTTTTGCGTTTTTTGTGAAAGCTGTTGGCTTTACTTCCATTAATACAAATGCTTAAGGCGATTTACTCACCATATGCTTCATAGGGTGAGACCTGGATCTCGGAAAGTGGCTTCACCTGTCCATCACGAATCATCTGTCAAATACCATTACCATTAGGTTCATTACACACACACACACACACACACAGACACCTTTCCAATACTCTTTAAAATCCAGTACAACCCATTAAAAAGTAGTTAAGATAGGTGCTGAAACATCAAAATACAAGTACACCTTACCTTACAGATCCGACGGTCCAGGTCGCCTTGACAGTTGGAGCTGGGGTCGCAGTACTCGTAAATATTGATGCAAGTTGTATCTCCATCCCTCTGGCACTGTACCTGACCACGGTTACACTCGTTGTTCTTCCAAGCCTGAAAAAAGAAAGGCAAACAGAGAGAGAGAGAGAGAGAGAGAGAGAGAGAGAGAGATTTGTTAATCCTTCCTATATTAGTAAACCTCTTCTTCCCCCTCTTCCTCTTATCCTCCTCTTTCTGTTCCACCTTGTCATTACTATCGCGTCATGAACCAACACTGCCATCACCTGCACTGTCCCCACCATATACGCCACGGCCATCACCATCACAAATGTTGCAGTATCCACTACTCCTTCACCAGCACCAGCACCATCACATCCTCGCCGAAAACATATTTCTTCTCCAACAACATTTCCTCCTTTTACCATATTATCTATCAATAATGAGTACAGATGCCCTAAGTAGTGATGCCATATTGCACAAAATGTTTCACAAACTTAAAAAGAAAAGACACTCTGGTAACTACGTTTACCTATTGCGTCCTCATTTCTTGATTTTTACGGAGCTTTTTTATATAAAGCACTTCACTGGCCCTTATGTTGACTTGTATTCGATTTATAGGCATAAATTTCAATGGACTTCATGACAACTACTTGAGGCAACTGTATCTTCAAGTTACACCACAACCTCCACACAACCCCCTCCTCCACTGGCACTTATTTCTTTGACTCCTTTCACCATTAGCACCATCAACACATTCACTAGTCTAGATGCTTCCTCACCGCACACAGTTCTGGGTCCTCGTCCTCGGACTCTGGGTCACAATCGGGGTCACTGTCACAGATGTAGCGGTAGGGAATGCACCTGGATTCGCCAGAGCTGCAGGAGATTTCGTCATTGTCCGAGCACTGTTGCTGGGCAGCTGTTAGATGAAAGAAAAGGTAGTTAGTGTGTGTGTGTGTGTGTGTGTGTGTGTGTGTGTGTGTGTGTGTGTGTGTGTGTGTGTGTGTGTGTGTGTGTGTGTGTGTGTGTGTGTGTGTGTGTGTGTGTGTGTGTGTGTGTGTGTGTGTGTGTGTGTGTGTGTGTGTCACTGCAGATGACATGCAAAATTGCCACTTCACTTATCTGCTGCATATGTAATATCTGAGTGTTATTATTCGATATATATATATATATATATATATATATATATATATATATATATATATATATATATATATATATATATATATATATATATATATATATATATATATATATATATATATATATATATATATATATATATATATATATATATATATATATATATATATATATATATATGTGTGTGTGTGTGTGTGTGTAGAACCATTAATCATAATCTTAATAATTACTGCTGACTAAATATTCGTGGAAAGAGATAGGTATGTGAATCGAAGATGACTCAGCACTTGCTTACGACATAAGCTTATATACAATTCGACATCCCTTGTGGAGCAGCAGAGAACAGGCTACAGTGGCTGGCGACAAGTCATCATCTCACTGAGACCGTATTCTGAAACACATCTACGCTGGACCTCAACTCTTTTCAAAAGGCTCTAGTTGAAGTTACAAGGATTTCTGAGGGTGTTTTTATGGCTCTACATTTCTACATTATTTAAATGAGAAACACGGGTGATAATCCAATTAAGTTAATCATCTCTATGGCCTTTGAAAATAGTCGTGGTGAGAGAGCAAAGCGTACCCGAATACAGGCCCAAGTTGCACACATACCCACGCCTCTCTCTCTCTCTCTCTCTCTCTCTCTCTCTCTCTCTCTCTCTCTCTCTCTCTCTCTCTCTCTCTCTCTCTCTCTGCATTCTGTTTTGCTGCAATGGTAAGTGTGTGTGTGTGTGTGTGTGTGTGTGTGTGTGTGTGTGTGTGTGTGTGTTTCTCTGCCTGTCTCTGTGTGTTTGTGTGTCTTAAGTGCCTGTGTGTCGATGCCTATCTGCCTGCCTGTTTCTCTATCTGTCTGTCAGTTTGTGTATTTGTCTGCTGTACCTACTATATGACTCTATAAAAGTTACTTGATGATTTGCAATATATATATATATATATATATATATATATATATATATATATATATATATATATATATATATATATATATATATATATATATATATATATATATATATATATATATATATATATATATATATATATATATATATATATATATATATATATATATATATATATATATATATATATATATATATATATATATATATATATATATATATATATATATATATATATATATATATAATTTAGTTTTCTTCTCCCTTACGTGTTCATGTTCGATCCTTTATTGCATTATCCTACATTCCGTTCCGTTAATATCAGTGTATATTATTCCCTTTATTTTGCACCTTTCATTATAATATCTTCCCTATTAATTTTATTCTATATGATCAGAGCTGGGCACCGCAAAGGACCATTGAATTACACATACGTAAATGTGCAAAAGGGTACATTACCATCCACAAGCGAAAGTTCCTAAACTGCTCTGATATTTGCTGTTCTGCAAACGTAAATGCAAACCATTTGGCATCCCTACATTATCAAGACATTTGTTTCATTTTATGTATTATGTATAACATTATTTTTTTTTCTTTTTTTCATTTTACGATGATAGTGTTCTTAAGCAAAGCGTTAAAAATCAGCACTTATTCATCCCCTCTCACTTATTTTATTCTGTTCTATTTTTGTACCTTTGATCGGCCTCAGTCGCTCGTAAAAAAAAATACCTAGATGAGACCAATCCAAAGTGTAAAATTAAAAAAAAATAAAAATAAAATAAAAAATCGCAAAAGAGGAAAATAACTTTAAAAATAGAGGAGGAACATCCGTAATATGGCCGAACATCTTGCCGCTCATTGCACCATAGGAACATAAGAACGTAATATAATAAGGCAAGCTTACCTTACCTTACTCTACTGTACCTAACCTAACCAACCTACTCACTCCACTCACCTGCCACAGCCAGCACCACCAGCAGCGCCAATTTTGCTGCGCCCGCCATCGATGCCGCTTGCTACTTTGTCAGAGTTACTGGGAAAGAGTTGTTGAAACAGAGTATGATCAACAGAGTATGGTGAAACTTGTATTTGAATAATAAATATATAGAGAAAAACGTAAAATCTAGTACTTTAAGAATATCAATGAGTACTTAACAAGATATCACAGAGAAGGCCACACACACACACACACACACACACACACACACACACACACACACACACGTTTGTACATATGTTTTCACTGATGTTACTAGAAGAAGTATTCGTTATTAAAGACGATGATAGAGGCTCACGTCGTACAATCCATCAACTGGCCTCTGTTAATTGTTGAATGTCTGTGGTTGCGTGCGCCGCATGGGAAATTTAAGTAATCGTGTAGTTTACTCTGTAGGTTGTGTATCTTATTTAATTAAATCTTTTAAATATCAATCCGTATATAGCAATAGTCTCATCCGTTACTTCATAACTCGAGTTAATGAACACATAAATTTAGCTATTAATAAGAGAGACTTCTTTATCGTTTAAAGTTTCAACGCAATGTTTTCCAACAACAGTGTGTATGCTGAGCGGTAACTGTTGTGCACCTCATGGTTTTGAACCTTGCGTAATGTTTTTCCACAAGAGCTGTTCCTCTATTTTTTGTTTCATTTACTCTTTTCATAACTGCTTCTCGCGTAGAATAATAGTGTTTATTGTTTTATGTAAGAAACAGTTATGAGAAAGAAAAACCTAGTTTGAAAATAAATAAAACAGAAATAAAACTGTTCAAAGATAAGATTTTATAATTTTATAAATAATGATAGTCATGATTTTTCAAGATTGTGAGTTATTACTGTGATCGTCTTTTTTTTTTTTCCGAGTTCACCTTTCTTGTACTTTTGCATCATGGTATATTACTTGTTTTCTCCTGTATCCTGTCGTCCTCTCTTAGATCAGAAAAACTCCTCGTGTATTTTGCTGAGAGACGAACTTCCTTTAAGTAAAGCTACACGGCATTGGAGTGCCTACACAGCACTAATATGCAGAGATGGCCGACAGCTAACAGAAGTCTGCTGCAGTCGCATGTATACCACACTGTGCCACTGGAAAATTTTTCTTAGTCGTAGTTTAAAACCGAGCACACAATAAGATTAGCAAACCAGGCAAGCGTCCCCAGCACCTTCGGAAATCCCTTCTTCTTTCAGTCCACCCGAGATGTGACTACCTCCACCACCACTTTCTCATTGCTCCACTATTACTTCATTTAATTTTACTTTTCATCTTGCTTCACCATCCAGTATCCGATCCAGCTACCGCCTGCCTTCCTTTATCTCTGATCCTCTGATCTGAGAATCAATCAGTTGCCAGGTTCTCTAAGGACACTGTCA
>NC_087194.1:6065014-6072514 GCF_035594125.1 Scylla paramamosain
GAAAAGAAAATTGATGCTTAATCCTATAAAAAAAAAAATCGTAAATAAATATGACAAAAATATAAAAGAAAGTGCGATGATAATTTATCTTTTTTTCATCTCTCCTGGACGCTTGATGAGGGCGAGTGAGAAGCCAACTTGACACCACACGACAAAAACCTGAAGCAACAAGTGCGACTTCGAGAGGGAAAGGAAATGACGCCACGGAAACCAGAAGGAAGGGAAAGAGTGAAGAGGAAAAGAATGTTAGTTGAAAGTGAACGATGGTGAAACTAGCACTGAATAGAGAGAGAGAGAGAGAGAGAGAGAGAGGAGAGGAGAGAGAGAGAGAGAGAGAGAGAGAGAGAGAGAGAGAGAGAGAGAGAGAGAGAGAAGAGAGAGAGAGAGAGAGAGAGAGAGAGAGAGAGAGAGAGAGAGAGAGAGAGAAGAGAGAGAGAAGAGAGAGAGAGAGAGAGAGAGAGAAGAGAGAGAGAGAGAGAGAGAGAGAGAGAGAGAAGAGAGAGAGAGAGAGAGAGAGAGAGAGAGAGAGAGAGAGAGAGAGAGAGAGAGGAGAGAGAGAGAGAGAGAGAGAAGAAGAAGAAGAAGAAGAAGAAGAAGAAGAGAAGAAAATGGAAAGATATAACTAGGGAAGAAGAGGAAGAAAGAAGGGAAGGGTGAAGGACAAAACGAAAAATCTCAGGAAAGGAAGGAAAAGACGGGAGGCAGAGGGAGGGGGTGGGATAATGAGAGGAAGAGGGAAGTTAGGAGCGGACAGTAGAGACAGGAAAACGAAGGAGAAGAGGATGACTGGATGAAAAGAGGGAGGAAGGGAGGACCAAATAGGAAAGAAAAGAGAAAGAAGAGAAAGTAGGAGGCCGTAGACACCTGCCGAAAAGGTCATTACTCCCAGTGAAGTCTCAAACACTAAACCAGGGAGTGCTGTGAACTTATCAATAACCCAGCTGTGACCTCCCTGAACGTGTCCCATTGTGTCTTGCCACACAAAGGGTCAGTTACAGCCTGCCCGCTAAAAGCAACTCTCCTCCTTCCCGTAACTCTACATGCAACTAGTACACGCACACCCTCCACTCAAAATAAAAAAAAAAGTAATAATTATCCTTTTTTACCTGGCACCTCACTGGGCCTTTTTCTTCGTTCTTTTTGTTGCCCTGGACCAGTGCCCCTCCTGCAGGAAAAAAAAAAAAAATTGGAAAGAAAAGACGAGTCAATATCCCTCTTCCCTGAAAAAAAAAAAAAAAGTAGGAGAGAAAAGACGCATGTGGAGAGGAGGAGGAAGGTGTGGTGGAGAGTGGAGGTGATGGCAAGGGTGAACACAAGGGCGGCTGCAAAAGATGGTGCAAAGCGAGTGTGGAGAGGAGGGAGGAGGTATGGTGGAGAGCGGCGGTAACTGATGGGGAGGGTGAACGTACGAGCAGTTGTGATGGAAATGAGCGGGGCGGCGAAGAGGGGGAGTGGAAAAGTAATAATTAGACTGGCTGGTGGTTGATGGAGGTATCTACAAGTCACGCAAATGGAGATGCAGACCTTCTAATAGTGCAGGAGGCAGTTAAGAGTAACACGGCAGTTAGCAAACAAACATACGTCATAGCAGAACATACTGACATTCTGGTGCTCCTCTGTCACCACTTGAAGCCTAACACTCAGGCTCTGTGCATGATATCACAAAAATCCAACAGGAGGGGCCTCATTTGGAACACTGGAGAAATGATTCGGTGAACTCGGTGAAATATTGCAGTTGTTTGCCGTTTATGCCTCCCCTGAGTGCGTGTGATACCAAGTCAAGTTTAAACAATTCAGGAGAGCTGCACCAAAAAAATAAAAAGTGTTCTCTTTTGAATGTCCAGTCCAGTTCTTGTCTGACAAGTCCATTCATGAGGGAATGAAAAAGGCAGGAGAAAGCTCACTCATTTAGATGTACAGGTCTGGCAGTGATTGTGCTTCTCCTGATGAACTGAAAATGAAGTTTCAGGACAGTCATCGAAGGTTTGAGAAGTGTTGTTGCTAAACACCCGCCAGTTACCAGTGATACAGCTAAATATCATCCATTCTGCGTTTATTATCACACACAACTCAGGGTAGGAAAGTGATATTAATCCTGATGATTGGGGCTGGAAGAACAATGAAAACAAAATAATAATTCCATGCAATATGGACGCTGCGCCTGTTGCCTTACCCAGAGTAACCAGATGCAAATGCAAAGGTTTTTGTGACATTCAACACATGCAAACGAAGGCATGTACTCTACTATAGAGATTTTTGCAGGAAGTGTCAAACTATCACTTGTGTTGACAGATTAATAGATGAGGACACAACATAAATAATTTAGTTTTGAAACACCTCAAAAGCCAATAAATCAATTGATGTTTGCCATCTTTAAATAAACTTTTATCTATTACAGCTAATATAATCAATAAGTCAATTTGCCAGATATTCTATTTTTAATATCAAGCGCAGAGTTCACAGGGGTCAAGGATCAAGTTTGATGCCTGATGTGAATGCCTTGAAATCATGTTCCTGGTGGAAACCAATATATTTGTATGGTAAAAAGTGGATATTTGAGGAGATTTTTAAGCTAAAACAATGAGAGTGTCTGTCACTTGAATGTCGAATTACGGAAATTCAAAATGACCCACTTTGTCCCATTTTTTTTTAATATGGTGTTCTTAAGAGTCGAAATGCAAGAAAACGAGCTATTGCAATTTGTTTTACTAAATTCTCTATTTTCATATATTTTATGGAAGCAGTTCATCCAGACGAAACAGGACTGGTGCACAAGGCATCGCGTGTTCGATAATCTTAATGGCGCGAAACTCCATGTGGTTTAAATGTAGAACACATAACACTACATCGCATTTCGACTTGCATCATTGGCGATAAAGTATATCCTCATTTTCATTCCGAAGCTGGATGTTGCGTTTATGTGCGCAACGACTCTCACGTGCCCACGCTTTTGAATCTTCCGAGTTTTCCACCATCTGGCTACGACTACAGAGTCACTTTCAAACTAAATTTATCTGTGCTGTATATTTCTCACCTAACTCCTCTGACTAAGAAATTCCTTGACTACTTAACTTCCAAAGTGGAGCACATTCTGACCCTCTTCCCTTTTGCAGTGATCTCCATTCTTGGAGACTTCAATGTTCACCACCAGCTCTGTCTTTCCTCTCCCTTCACTGACCATCCCGGTGAACTAGCCTTCAACTTTGCTATCCTCCACGACCTAGAGCAATTGGTGCAACACCCTACTCGTATTCCTGACCGTCTTGGAGATACACCCAACATTCTTGACTTTTTCTTGACCTCTAATCCTTCTGCTTATGTTATCACCCTCTCTTCTCCGTTGGGCTCCTCCGATCACAATCTCATATCTGTATCTTATCCTATCGCTCCAATCCCTCCTCAGGATCCCCCTAAACGAAGGTGCCTCTGGCGTTTTGACTCTGCTAGTTGGGGGGACCTGAGGAGGTGTTTTGTTAACTTTCCTTGAAATGACTACTGCTTCCGTGCCAGAGACAAGACTCTATGAAAGCTTTTGATAGAGTCTGGCACAAAGCTCTGATTTTCAAACTACCCTCCTACGGCTTCTATCCTTCCCTCTGTAACTTCATCTCAAGTTTTCTTTCTGACCGTTCTATTACTGCTGTGACAGACGGTCACTGTTCTTCTCCTAAATCTATTAACAGTGATGTTCCTCAGGGTTCTGTCGTGTCACCCACTCTCTTCTTATTATTGATCAATGACCTTCTAAACCAAATTGCATGTCCTATCCCCTCCTCTGCTGATGATACCACCCTGCACTTTTCCACGTCTTTTCATAGACGTCCAACCCTTCAGGAGGTAACATTTCACGCAGGGAAGCCAAAAAACGCCTGACTTCTGATCATTCTAAAATTTCTGATTGGGGCAGGGCAAACTTGGTATTGTTCAATGCCTCAAAAACTCAATTCCTCCATCTATCAACTCGACACAACCTTCCAGACAACTATCCCCTCTTTTTCAATGACACCCAACTGTCCCTCTTTTCTACACTGAACATCCTCGGTCTGTCCTTTACTTGTAATCTGAACTGGAAACTTCACATCTCATCTCTAGCTAAAACAGCTTCTATGAAGTTAGGTGTTCTGAGACGTTTTCGCAAGTTTTTCTCTTCAGCCTCTTTCTCATCGCTGCAGTGTTGCATCTCTTGCTATCTTCTACCGCTGTTTTCATGCGAACTGCTCTTCTGATCTTGCTAACTGCATGATTCCCCTCCTCCTGCGGCCTCACTGCACAAGACTTTCTTCTTTCTCTCACCCCTATTTTGTCCACCTCTCTAATGCAAGAGTTAACCAGTATTCTCAATCATTCATCCCTTTCTCTGGTAAATTCTGGAACTCCCTGCCACCTTCTGTATTTCCACCTTCCTATGACTTAAACTCCTTCAAGAAGGAGGTTTCAAGACACTTAAATTTTTGACTACCGCTTTGGACCCTTTTCTGGGATTGGTATCTCAGTGGGCTTTTTTTTTTTTTTGTTGTTGCACTTGGCCGTTGTCCCTCCTACGTAAAAAAAAAAAAAATAAGAAAGGAATACGCAGGCATGGTTCGTCTAATCTGGTAGAAGTGTAGCAAGGCCGTCTCCCTACCGCGGAGTGTGGCTGAAAACAACAACAACAACTACAGCTACATCTACAACAATTACAACCACAATATCATCTTTACGCAAGCGTGTGTGTGAGGCAAAAAATGCAAGGAAAGGCCTGGAATAATTAATGATGTTATTCCCTCACAGCTTCACACAGCCTGAGCTGGGGAACACCACGTAGCCTGACTCCAAGGGCAGGAACAGACGAAACGTTTGTGTGAAAGGGTGAAGGCCAAGGGCAGGAACACCAGGCTGTTCAGTTGATTTTATATTCTCTCTTTTCCTTTTTTTTTCTTGTTCAACTATATATATATATATATATATATATATATATATATATATATATATATATATATATATATATATATATATATATATATATATATATATATATATATATATATATATATATATATATATATATATATATATATATATATATATAATAGTATATGTAAGATAGCAAGCACTGACATGCACAAACGCTGTTCATGTCACTTGTGTTTTTCTCGTTGTTTTGTTGTTGTCTATACCTACGTAGTTCTCTATATTAGAGATGCACACAGTCCACACTCCTTATTATTCATTTGTTTCCAGTACTCACATACCTCTCCATGTTTCAGTCACACATAGTTCAAACGTCATTTATTTATTTTTTTCATTTATTTTTTTATTTTATTTATCTATTTATTTATTTATTTATTTTGCTAAACGAAGCAAGAATATTAAAAAAATAAAAGAGAGGGAAAGCTTCTTACTAATTTTTTCAAAAGGTATTAAACAATCGAACAGAATTATGAGACTAGATTCACGTCAGTTCACAGCTACTCGCTCCCTCACTGCTTGCTTCCCCTTTCCATCCCTCCACCTGCCTTTTCACCCCGTCATAGATGATGCACGATAAAACTTATTATTATTTTATGTCATAAATCAAAACTTAACATTGGTGTTGCAGCTTATTGCACACTATAAATCAGAGTTAACAACTGCCCCCCAACTCCCACCCCCACAAGTCCCCTCCCTTTTCTCTGTACCGCCTGCCGTCCGCCACACTCAGCGCGTGGTTCTCCCTTCATGGGCTGCGTGCAAACAGTCTTGCGTTGTCAGTTGATCAGTGTTTATCCTGATCCTCCCCTGCTGAGTCATTCACACTCTCGTCCACATGAAGTTTTGTATGGAGAGAAGATGTTTCTTGTCCTCGAATATTTTCACTTGTAATCGAGATATCAGGCATGATATAAGAGTTGAAAGTTATGAGTTGAAAGGACACAGCAGCGTTTTCATAATTATAGCAATAATTCAACAACAAGGGTTCTGCCCCGTCAATGGATAAAAAAAAAAAATATCATGAGAACCAGATATATAATTTCTGTGGCTTAAAAAGAAAATATCCTAACGAGAACAAAAGGTATTTTGAAATACGAAGCTTCGAACCGTGATGAAGGTAGAAGAACGAGAATGACATAGCTCTGTGTGGTAATGGCGGTGTATGTGATGATCGTGAAGCAACCTTCAGTGAACCGGAAATGTCAATGTTATTGCTGAATGAGAGAAAAAAAAAAAAAGAGTAGTTATCGATATCATTAATATAAAGACATCCATCAAAAGTCTCCCAAAGCCTTTCAAATAAGTGGCATGCCGAGTGTCGTCTACCTATCACTACCACACGCTTCGCTTGACGAAGGTGAAGGAATAAGCTACAACATTATTCCTCTCTTTGGCACTGAACCCACCCCGCATCCTCGGTACCATCAGTTGCCGATTCCCTCCTGCTGAATCTCGCTATCTCTCCGCCTGACTACAACTTGCTATTCTTGTGTGTATCCGTACATGTATCTATCTACGTACATGAGTAAGAAAAAATTTTAACCTTGAAGATACGTACCCATAACCCTAAGGTCCCCAGCCCTGCAACCGCCCCACGCCGCCTCGTCCTTGCCGCACCAGTGTGTCGGCCATGCCCTCTCAATGGATCGTGAGAAGATGAGATGCACACCGCAGCGCGCACATGAACCGCTTGGTAAAAGTCATATTTATTCGTTTCAAAGTAATGATATTGCTTGATTTCATTCGACCTTCATCATCAATATATTCAAACTAAGACACTCGCATGTGTGATTGTATTACTAAACAACCTAACTGACATGACTCTTCTCCCCAGACACCACCGTCATTACGTGTGGCAGATCTGAAGGTTAACGGCGGCTACTTGGGAGATGTTTTGTTATACTGCTACTACTGGTACGTAGAACTGTAAGATGGAAATTATGACCTTGACTTAAGACACATGCAAAGGATATGGTCTTGCCTTACCTTCCTTCAGAGAGAGAGAGAGAGAGAGAGAGAGAGAGAGAGAGAGAGAGAGAGAGAGAGAGAGAGAGAGAGAGAGAGAGAGAATCTAACAACTAGACACTAACATTGTATCCACTGAACATAAAAAAAAAAGTAATTACATATTAATCGCAAGGGAATATAAAGGAAGCATTTAACCAAGCACAATCCATCTGTAACCTGAATAGTCGTTTTATTGACACGTATAACACAATAATGTGGTGATCTAAAACCACTGACATGACATAGTACATCCCTGCCAGGTGTTCTTTCATATTTTCCGTATTCCTGACTCTGCTGAAGGCTTACATTCTTCACGCCTATGCATGTTACTGGACAGAATATTAGTATCACCAGATTAATATGATCATTGGCCACACACTAATATCCACAGCCATGCAGCGTGACCTTCGTGAAGGCTGCCACGCATGGCCAACAACAGCAACACTATCACCAGCAGCTATCCTCTATGGCCTTTAATTTGAATCGGAATGTTGATATTTCAGGATGAGTTTAGGCCAGTGTTCTTCAGACTTTTCTCATCGC
>NC_087194.1:6075014-6110014 GCF_035594125.1 Scylla paramamosain
CTGCTGCTGCTGCTGCTGCTACTACATTTTCCACTACTACTACTACTACTACTACCACCACTTTCACAATTACTACCGCCACTATTATTGCTATCACCGCACTGTTACAGCTTAGCAGACAGTCAACCAGCGACAAATGTTGGCCCGTGGAAACACTGAATCTTGCTCTCAAAACCAGGACGAGTAACAATGGCTTGAAAGATTCCCGCACAGACTCTCCTTGTTGGCAATACAATTCTTTTTTTCTGTGCGTATTCTCTCGCTGACGTCATGTTCTGCCTCCAGGCGAAAAACAACAGAAGGACTGGGACGGGGAGACTGAGCGAAGGGAAGAGGGTGGGAAGGCAGGAAAGGGCCTAGGGGGCTGGGTTTCCTCTTCCTCACCCCGCTGGCCGCAACACATGTCATTAAGGCGTTCCCTCTCTCCAACACTTGGGATCTTACCGTGTCCAGGCCAGTGACCACCACCATCACCACTAGGGGTGTAGTTATGGTCAGAAGGCAAATAACATGCTGCACTCACGTCCACTGTGTCTCAGTCTCAGTCAAGGGATCTGCTAAGAATATATCAGTCGTTTTGTGAGGCAATTGTCAAATCAGAATACTTATGCCCATATTCTGAAACGCTTCTACGCTACACCTCCACTACTTTCAGATAGCTTTCGTTGAAGTTATATATAGGTAATTTTTGTGGGTGTTTTTACGGTTAACGGTTTACAGAATAACATTATTTCTAAAATTATTAATAGAAGAGATACTCTTCAGAACCCGGCTTATCATCTCTATGGCTTTTGAAAATGATCATGATGAAACAACAAAGCGTTTCAGAATACGTGGGTTAGATTGAGAGGAACCACAAAACACAATGTGACAATGGATGTAGGTTACTCGACCTCAGACTGCGACTGCACTACGCACTATCACTGCTGCTACAGTGGTTGCTACTTCCTCCTATAACAGACTTATCACTGCAATGTTCCCATGCATTTCCTTCACTCTGCTTGTGCAGTCATTGCTGTCATTCGCAACTTCCCTCCTTCATTCCTTTAATATGCTGACAATCTTTTCAGACAACTTGGCAAATAAATTGTTTGGCTATTAGAGGATTTAAGAATGAGAAGACACAAAACATGGTTGAAATTATTCAAGCCCATCTTCTGAAACGCTTCGCCTTCTCACCACGACCATTTTCAAAGGTCACAGAAATTATTAGCCTGGTCCTTAAGGGTGTTCCTCATGTTAATAATGTAGGAATCTTGTTAATCTGTCATTAGAAGCATAAAAAACACTCTTAAAAACCCTCGCAACTTTAACTAGAGCCTTTTGAAAGTAGAAGAGGTGCGGTGCAGGAGTATTTCAGAATCCAATCCCTCCACCATTAACCATTAATGGACGTTAATTGGCATCGTTCCAGCTCTGTTCTTACCACTTTAGATGAACATCCATTTTCCATCCTTTATCACCTTGTTTCACTGAAATTCTTCCATGATTGGTTCATGTGCTAAAATGTAATTTTGTTCGTGTGAAAGTATTTGTGAGCAAACAAATTGGCAAACTTCAACTATATTTGCATTAAAATTCCTTTCCTTTCTGTTCAGTTTTCCGTATTCAGTGTTTACACTCCTTTGTTCAAACCTTTTTGTGGTTTTCTGTTGCAGTCGTTCCCATCTGAAGGTTGACAGACAGAATTACAAATAGCATGATTTTTCCTAAATCAGGTCTTCACATCGAGTTTTCATGCAAGGAAGAAAATTATTAAAAAGAAAGGAAACAAACATTATGCACCATATCTTTTTCTCATCATATCTCATATCATTTCATATTTTCCTCGCCTCCTCCTTTAATACACACTACAGCAACAGCACTACTTATTCTCTTCCTACTGGTTCCTTCACCATTCCATTTTATGACTCCCAAATTCAACTTATGTGTAAAGAAACAGTAACAAATTTCGAGTGGTAATGCATTTACGTATAGCTACTTCAGTTGTTCCTACGCACTGCTTCATAAACCACATGAGTATGTTTATGTAAATACATGTATGTGAGTGAAGCAACACTACCAAAAGATTGCAAGATCCGCAGTATTAATTTCTAACATATTTTATGTCATTATCGCGTACTGAACTGCAATGTTATACGGTAGTGAATGTATAATTAGGAATAATGAACTAAAAGCAGAATGATGGTTTATGATATGAATGGAGTCACGAAATCATGTAGCTGTCTTGCATCATATATTACCATTAAAGGTTCGATGGCTAATTTCAGAGCAGAAAGTAGTAAATGTCTATGAAGGTCGCGCAGTACATCATCGTTACCCTTGAAGCGTGTCGCGTTTTCTTCTTTTCCTCTCACTGGTCGTGACGTGACCATGAGACTGGCATTCACCACCACCCTGCACTGATCCTCACCGCCAGGTTGTCATCCATCTTACACTGTACGTTCAGCAGAAAAATAGATAAATAAATAAGTAAATAAGAAACATTTCTACACTTCAATTACTCACATGTATGTGGCTACGTTTATGTCGCAAGTGTGGTCCGAAATGGAGAGGCGTATGACATTCCTGCTGGATGGGGATTTCCATGAGCCTTTACTGGAGCATTTCTTTTTAATCATACTTGATAACAATTACGAATAACTTTTCACAATTCTTCATAAGCTCATGATTTTGGTCATTCAATCATTTTGATTATTACATGTTATTGTGAATAATCGTCAGGGAATTCAAAGACTTGCAAATATTTATACACAGCTATGTGAAATTCTAGGTTCAGTTTGAAGCAATCGTGGAGGAATGAAACGTTAAGCCTGTATGACATAATCACTTACCTCAACTTGTAACTTAATTGGTTATAATGTTCTTCCTTTACTAAAATGTCCTCTGCTTTGTTCTTAGATTATGGTTTACGATATGCTTTTGAAAAAAAAAGATCCACATAAGAATGGCTTACAATTCAGCAAGTTTGCATAGTAAATACTACTGGGTTTACTAGAGGTAGGAGGAGGAAGGAAGGCCCAGGTCTAACTCCCCCCCTCCCTCCAGCAACTGGAAGGCGCCTGATCTTGAAGTCGGTGACAGATTATAGTCTGATGCCTAAGAGACTTGCCAGTGTATGATCATCACCCGCAAGTTACGATAAGGCGATGGATTACAGACCCTTATCAAGGAGACTAGCGGGCGTCTGCTCTTGCAACTTTCCGCGGTTACTGCAAATCCATCTCATCAATCACACTAACGCAGATCAGAGATTTTGGGCTTTTTATTACATACTATTCTGTGAGGAATATCTTCATCACAAAGCGGCCTGACTATAACATTACGTTCCGACCTGCTTCAAAAATAAGGTGTCATCTCCGTTTGGTTTAGTGTCCCATTCATTCCTTCCTTCCTGAGAAGCGCCGCCACAACCTTGGCTCCAGAGAAATCGGGGAGTGAGGGAGATACTCACATATTTGAGACAAGGTGCAAGATAATTGTTTAGTAACACATTTATTTCTTTTCAAGTATCATACTTCAATTTGTATCGATTTCTAATACATTCCTTATATTGTTTATGTTTGTCAGTAGCTGGCAATGAGAAGAATTAACAGAAAATACCTCACATTGTCGTATTTGTTTTTAGCGTTTATTACACATTGGGGTTTTTATGACTGTCCTAGCGTTATCAGAGCTATCTAGGGTTTTCATTTTCGTAAACAAAAAAAATAATGTCAATCACAACCATCACCGCCCCTCCTTCCCCTTTTCACTTCCTCTGCTTCCTTCTCCTCCCCTCTCCTCTGCATCCCTGTTATCCTCGTTTGTACTTTCCTTCCACCACAACTCTTCTTTGTTTCTTTCATCAACTATTCGCTTCTCGACTTCCCTATTTTGTCCTGCGCCGCAAGACTGTCGTGCAGTGGCGCAAAGAGAGAAATGAAAGAAAATGTTGATAAATCTCCTTTCATTAAATAAACTAACGCGAGGCAATAAACTGCAATATTTTCTGGGTATTTATGATTTTCTGATTAACATTGCGGAAGCAACGCTGTGTAGTGTTCTTGTGTCTTGTGTCCTCTTTGCAGCCAAATAGTATACACATTAAACAACTTTCTTCCCATACACTTATCTCTTCTCTTTCACCAAATTATTATTATTATTTTATTTATTTTTTTTTTATTTTATTTTTTTTTCTTTTTCTTTTCCGCTTCAAAGCTCTTGTCCACAGGTTCGAGATTCATGAGTGAGGCACCGGAACAGAAAGGTTCGGTCCACGGGAGACTCCAGCATGGCAGTGTTGAGGTAGCGCTGCTGCTGTGTGTGTGTCCTTGCCGTCCTCTTCCTTCGCCTGCTCTTTTACTCGTCACTGCTGCCCTCCTCCGCCTCCTGCTCACAATGAGACTTCCTGCTGGTTTCTGTGGTTGTTGCTGTTGTGGTTGCCAACATTACTGGTGAGTGTTGAGAGAGAGAGAAGGGTAGATAGGCAGGCAGGTGAAAGGGGATGGTTGAGGTGAAGATGATGGTAATGGGATAGTGTAAAGTGGTATGGCGGTGGTGGTGGTGGTGGTGGTAGTAGTAGTGATAGTAGTAGTGGTGGTGGTGGTGTCTGGTTGTGGTGAAGGTGGAAATGAATGTGGAGAAATGGAATATGAACGAATGATAACAGGTGAATGCTCTTTATATATATATATATATATATATATATATATATATATATATATATATATATATATATATATATATATATATATATATATATATATATATATATATATATATATATATATATATATATATATATATATATATATGATCCCCCCCTAAGGTTAGTAACCTTAGGGGGGATCAAAGGGGAGTACAGCCCCCCCCCCGGCTAGGTTAGGTTAGGTTAGGTATATAATTATTCTGGCGTATTGGTTGAAACTTAAATTTTATCCCCCAATTTTTTTATTCTAGGGAAATTTCTAGGGAAATTTCCCTAAATTTTCAAAGTCCATTTATCGCTCTTTTATGTCTCCGCCCCAAAACCCCTGATTCCCCATAGGCCCCCAAGCTTGTTGGGCGAGGTGGGGGGGGGGGGTGGGATGGAGGAAAAGGGAGGCCCAACCCTGCAGTTTTACCCCCGTCACGTCCATGCTTCTGGCACCGGTATCACTTTTAGTCTTTGGCATATATAAGCAATTTCGTTTTCTTGTAACAGTATTTGTCATCTCAAGAACAGTACAAAAGTTTTTGAACCATGTTGGGTAAAAAGCATTTGAAATCTTAAAAACAGCTGTACATGTGTCCGTCATATGCCTTTCTTTGACTTTCATCCACCCGAGTTCTTTCAGTATTGGTGTTACATGGTCAAACTTCTTAACACCTTCCGCTGCAAAATTTTGTAACTTTTGAAACTTATTTGTAATAGTCGTGTTAGTGGTTGCCCATATTAGAATACAATTATTTATCATGCTAAGAACCAGTACAACTAATATTCAGGATGGTTTGTCAAGATTGGCACTTAATTCTAATAAGGAACATTAAAATACCAATAACCCTTTTAGTTAGTTCATCTGGATGTATATAAAAAAGCATGAGCCTGACCATGTATACACCAAGGTTTTTGACATGGCTACTTGAAATGATTATGTCCTCATCTAATGTTGACAGTATTGGGGGGTTGTGGTAGCAGTTTCCGACTACCCATAAAATACATTGGGTTTTATTTGGATTTAATATTAAACCATTCCTAAGAAAGTGTTCTTTGACGCATTTCAGGGTTTCTTCAGTGTTACTAATAAGATGATAAAATTCAAATTTGTGTGTCATCTGCATATCGCATTACTAATGCGATATGCAGATGACACACAAGTTTGAATTTTATCATCTTATTAGTAACACTGAAGAAACCCTTAATATTATCAACCAGGTCATTCACCAAAAAAATAAATAAATAAAATAAGATAAATAAATAAATAAATAAATGAATAGATAAATAAATAAATAAGTAAAATAAGATAAAACCGGGCCCAAAACAGATCCTTGTGGTACGCCATAATCTACTTTACGCTCCATTGAAAATATTTCTTTACAAAGACGGATTGGGTACTGTTCCTGAGATAACTGTCGAACCAACAAGGATAAATTTTGATACATTTGATACATTTACTTAAAGTGTTGTGATCAACACTGCCGAAAGCTTTTGACAGATAGCACAATGTGAACAGAGATTTTTTTATTTTTTTATTTTTTTATGGTCTATATTGCTGTAAATATTGTCAGTAATCGCCGTGAATGCTGTTTCAGTGGACAGCCGAGGCGTAAATCCATGCTGGCTGTTTGATAGGAGTTCTTGCCTTCAAGTGTCATTTCATTAGAGATTATTATTATTTTTTTTTTTTTAGATAGGATAGGGAGGAGTGAAATAGGCCAGTAATTGTTCACATTATCAACATCTCCGTTTTTGAAAACTGGTTTCACTGTAGCATGTTTCTAGGAATCAGGGAAAACCCCGGTGACCACAGAGGTGTTGATAATGCAAGTCAAATAGCATGACATTATGTACAGTCCATCCTTCAAAAGTTTTAATGGAATGACATCTGAGTCAACTGAACTAGTGTCATTCAGACTCTTAACAATGAGAATCACAGTTTCGACATCAGCAGGCTGAGGTTTGAAGTGGTCAGTAGCTGCGGGTGCAACTTTGAGTTATGAGTTGGGCTTTGGTTGCCACCATGGAGAATGTATTACGTTTTTTTTTTTTTTTTTTTTTTTTGATAAGTTGATTTTCCTACTTTCGCTAAGTGTGTATTAAATTTAAGTTCTTCAGTCTTATGTTTGACTTCATCAAAAGATTGTCTATCATTATTACACATTTTACTAGGAACAATTTCTCGAATTAACTTCCACGTTGCAGCCGTATTACCTCTTTGGCCTTGTTGATAAGGGTAGTGACTAACTTTTTTCTCTCTTGTACTCTTGTTATAATTTTACGTTCTGACAGTCTTTCTTTAATTTATTCTCAGCACTGTCTCTAGCCTGAATAGCGGCTCGTGTGTCATCATTAATCCTTGATGCGAAAGATCTTCGATTACTTTTGTGACAGTAGGAGCATACACGTCGAGACTTGCAATAAAAACAGCATTAAAAATTCTCACTTGTTCCTCAACATTATCAGTTAAAAGAATTTTGTTAAATTCAGATGAGGTCTCCTCTAATGAAAAGCGAAAGTTTCTTTAGTATAGTTTCCCATGTGATGTAAAGTTTTTACAACGGGCGGACGTTAAGGTTTACTTATGTCAGTATGTATGCTAATGAGGTCGTGGTCAGCAATCATTTGTTGAGCAACACTTTGTGATAGAATTATGCCCAGGTTGTTAGCTATAATTAAATCCAGGAGCGTTGCTGATGTATGGATAACTCTGGTGGGTTTAACTATGATTTGTGTCAGATTATTCTTTATCAGTCTTATTTTAAGAACATAAGAACATAAGAAATAAGAGAAGCTGCAAGAAGCCATTAGGCCTACACGTGACAGTCCATGTAAGAAATATACCTGTCCATTTCCACCCATCATCCTCATCTATAAATCTGTCTAATCTTCTCTTTAAGCTCCCAAGTGATTCAGCACTAACAACTTGATTACTGTGTCCGTTCCATTCATCTACACTCTATTTGAGAACCGAACCAGTTCCTTCCTATTTCTTTTTTAAACCTAAATTTTTGAAGTTTGAACCCGTTATTTCTTATTCTATCCTGGTTACTGATCCTGAGAATTTTGCTTAGGTCCCCTTGTTATAATTCTTATACCACTTAAAGACTTCTATCAGGTCCCCTCTTAACCTTCGTCTCTCTCTCTGTCTTTTTTTTTTGTACGTATTTTACTGCCGTTTAAAAGTAGGTTATCGTTAAAATCACCAAGAATAAAAAGAGACTTCTTTTTAATACTAATTAGCCTAGGAAAAAAAAAAAAAAATATATATATATATATATATATATATATATATATATATATATATATATATATATATATATATATATATATATATATATATATATATATATATATATATATATATATATATATATATATATATTCAAAAGATACACTTAAAGCTTTTGGGTGCCTGTACATACATTATACAATAATGGCAGGTAATTTACAACATTGCACAGTGATACATATATATCTTCAGTGCCAGATGCTCGTATCGTATCAAGTGTTACTGCATTTGATTTCAGAGTATCTCTAACATGCACACTAAAAACCTTAAAATTGGGTATGCGGAAGAAGTCAGGTTTCCGTAATGCATAGGATGTCTACCTCCCTCCTGAATTAAAAGCTTTATCTCATCAAGACTAGATAAGAGGGATTGTTCATTTATATGCTCAATGACAAGGGAATCCTTTTTTGGAGTTGCACTACCGGGAAGGTCTTTTTCGCCACACCCATATGAAGTATAATAGGAACAAAAGCGGTTTTTGTGACCTAACGACTGACATGTACCACATTGTATTTTATGATGAAATCTGCATGATGTTTGTCTGTGATTGCATTCTCCGCAGTTATAACCACCAACTTTCTTCGTGTAGTTTTTATTTTCCCGATGGATATAATAATTGTGTTTGGATCTGTTGGTATTATGAGTAGAGTAGTTGTGATTACTTCTGTAGTAATCGTCAGGATGCATCTCGTGTAATGCATTAAATCTATTTTGTGTTTGTGGGTTGTGTAGTGGATAGCGAGGGTAGCCATGTGTAGTCCGCCTTTCTGTTGGTAATGTAGGAGTGTAATTGGTAGGTGAGCGGATGGAGTTGGATCATGTCACCTTTGGCCAGGTGTCAGGAGTTTGGTTACTGAAGACTGGTCCATTTGAGATTGTTCTTGGATTAGAATTATTCATATTGTCACTGTTATTATAGTTGTCTATTCTAGGAAGAGATATCCGAGTTCTATTTCTGTAGTGTTGTTCTGTATCAAGACTTGGGGATGGCACTGTAATAATGAGTCATTTTCTTAAGTTTCTTACATATATTGATGTGTGGGCATTGTTTGGTAACAACAGTAAACAGGGCATTGTTTGGTAACAACAGTAAACAGACGAATGATGCCTAGCTTATTCAGAGTGGATCCAGGTGAATTGCCTTCCATGTCGTAACTCACCCAGTCTAAAAACAGAGTCAATCTTTATGATAGGTATACAGTTTGACTCGCCCCATATTCTTAGATGTTCGTTAAGTGCCAAATTTTTACATGTATTTCTTGAGACAACAAAGTAGGTGCCAGTTGACATACATGAATAGACTTATTTTTATTTTTCTCTCTTATTTCACTAACCATAGATGTCAAGTTGCCGAGAATTGTTTCAGGGCTACTGTTATCACCTATGTCATTCAAACCCCAATAGATTACACACTTAGCAGGAATCCAAGTCAATTTCTCTGATACCCAGTGTCTAAGAAGATGCCAGAATGTAGTGGCTGCTCAGAGTCAGGATTTAGCAGCTGAGTGCTGTCAGTCTGTTGTGGCTGAGCAGCTTCCATGTGCTCAAGTTGTAGTGGCGAAGCATCCTTAATGGTTTTAACTGAAACATTTTTATGCACGTCAGAGACCTTAGTCTCCGTCCAGTTTTCATCTCGCAAGAGAAGGATTTTCTGTGAAATATCTGACGTGGAGTCTGTCATCTCCTGATGAAGGACATGTTTGTTTGCTGTTTTGTTTTCTAGGTCTCGTATATTTAGTTGCAACTATTCAGCAATTGAGGAAGCAGTCTACACTTCAGTGTTAAGTCATTCTATTTCCATGTCTTTTATTTCCAACTTTTCTTTTTTTTTTCTAAATCTTTAGTTATTTTTCTAATAGCATCCATGTTATTTTGAACTGTGACTTCACTTGTTTCTAAGCGTTGGTGAAACTGGAGAGTTGTGTTGATGCGGTTTGTTGGGGAGGAAATAGAGGCTGGAAAGGAAGGAATAGGAGGGAGTCGGGATGCGTTGGGAGGGTGGTGATGGAGGAAAGAGGAGTGGGAGCGTGTGGGATATGTTGGGTGTGGATGTGAAGAAGTGGGAGAGAAGAGGCTGAGCGTCATCAGGGTGCATGCGAAGTGTCCGGTCGCGTCGGTTGGACGGTGCCAGGGTGTGTTTGAGAGGCGTCATAATGGTGTAGCAGCAGTGCAGCCTCATAATGCAGTGACTGACCGGTGCCAGGGCGTATCGGTGGAGTCATTTTCATATTATCAGTTCTTAGAGGCAGAGATTTTTCAGGGCGTAAAAATTAAGTAGTGTCAGGCAGTGGTAGCTGCTCGACGTTGTGGCGCAGCAAATGAGCGGCGTCAAGGACGAGGTGGTTTAGCAGTGCCCTGCGGCAACGGCTTGAAGATGCCAAAGTGTAGTGGCTGCTCACAGTCAGGATTTAGCAGCTGAGTGCTGTCAGTCTGTTGTGGCTGAGCAGCTTCAATGTGCTCAATTTGTAGTGGCGAAGCATTAGGGCACAGCAGCAGAGCGTTGTCAAGGCGTAACGGATGAGCGGTGTCAGGTTGCGTTGTCGGGGTGCTGGCGGGCGGTGATCCCAGGTGGTTGGGCGGTGAAGCTATTGAGATGATTCATTTAACAGCCTGGTTAGCGTTAACTGGCAGCTATTGTGCATGCGCAGAACGTGTTCAGCGGGTCGAGGGAGGGTGTTGGGAAGCCATTAGATTTTCAGCCTTAAAAATATATCAAAGTCCAAAACCCTTCACCTCGTATTGAGACTCCACGTTGCCTTTGTATATTCGTGCATCAGTAAGTGCTCATTTACTGCTCCTCGGTCTTCTGGATTCTTAATAATTTGTAGATATAACCAGAGCGACACCGCCTGTTGTTTTTTACACCTCCATCTCCCCCTCAGTGCTCCCATAGTGCATACGTTAGGTGGTAGAGGACAGGCAGGTGAAGCGTGTCTAAGAGATGGCGAGGCCAATGTTTATATATTTAATTCATCTGTGTGAATAGAACTCTCTGTGTGTGGGAAAGGAGTATGTATATATATTTTTTTTTTCTTTCTTTGTCTTTTGTTTTTTTTTAGATCAGCATTTCATAATCATACAAGTTTTATTTAGATCTTTATTTTCCTTCGTCGTTTCCCAAGTATCAGTAAGTGACACGATATACGAATCTTCTCCAGTTATTCCTGTTCATTACGATTCCTTTTATTTCTCCGATTCTTTTCACATCCACTTTTTTTCCACCTCCCTCTCTTTCTCTTCTTCCATTTTCTTCCTTCAGTAGGCTATACGCTGCTTTTTTTTTTTTTTTATGAATGCCGTCGTAATTAATATAAAATTCATACAAGTGCTATTTTTCGTTTTCTTACCTTAATAACTACAAGGCTGTATTTTGATTTTAGTATCTCAGTGAAGGAGTCGCTGTGGGTAAGACATAGCTAATATTGGCTAGCAGGCTATTTCCTTCCCGGGCGACTGATGCCTCTTGACCACTGGTGTAGTGAAGGAAGTAAGACAGTAATTCGTCCACACCAATGTGCACACGCTCTATCCTGCGACTGCATGCACGCACGCAAAAACATTCTGTAAGTACGTACGTAGACACGTTAATATCATTGTGTGTAGTTAATTTGAGGAAGCAACTGTAGGAATTAGAGAGGGGCGAGGTGTGGGGAGGGCGACAAGCCTAAAATATAAGTATACCTATATTTGTAACTAATACGCGCTATAACTTTGCTTGATTTATTGTTAATACAAGAAGAATTTGGACTTGTTTGTGTATGGCCTTGGTGGCACGCGGCACGAGGAGCGGAATGGGGAGTCTTGGCACTCTTGGGCATTAACTGTGTGGCGGCCAGACATGAGGCGTGTGTATGTTTTTTTTTTTTTTTTTTATGTAGGAGAGACACCGGCCAAGGGCAACAAAAATTTAATAAAAAAAAAAGTCCACTGAGATGCCGGTTCCCGAATGGGGTCCGAAGCGGTGGTCAAAAATTGAAGGATAAATGTCTTGAAACTTCCCTCTTGAAGGAGTTTAAGTCATAGGAAGGTGAAAATGCAGAAGCTGGCAGGGAGTTCCAAAATTTACATGAGAAAGGGATGAATGATTGAGAATACTGGTTAACGCTTGCATTAGAGGTTGACAGAATTAGGGATGAGAGAAAGAAGAAAGTCTTGTGCAGTGAGGCCGCGGGAGGAAGCGGAACATGCAGTCAGCAAGATATAGAAGAGCAGTTAGTATGAAAACAGCGGTAGAAGATAGCAGGAGATGCAACATTGCAGCGAATGTCATTAAAGAAGAGAGGATAGATGACTGGTAGGTTTTGTCGAGTTGATAGATGGAGGAATTGAGTTTTTGAGGCAATGAACAATAATCATAAATTTTAAAGAGATCAGAAGTCAGGCGTTCTGTGCCTTCCCTGCGTGAACTATTTACTTCCTGAAGAACTGGACGTCTGTCAAAAGACGTGGAAAAGTGCAGGGTGGTATCATCACCATAGGAGTGGATACGGGAAGAAGTTTGGTTTAGAAGATCATTAATGAATCATAGGAAGAGAGTGGGTGACACGATAGAACCCTGAGGAACACCACCGTTAATAGATTTAGAAGAACAGTGACCATTTACCAGAACAGCAATAGAACGGTCAGAAAGGAAAGTTTAGATGACGTTACAGAGTGAAGGATAGAAGCTGTAGAAAGGTAGTTTGGAAATCAAAGCTTTGTGCCAGACTCTATCAAAAGCTTTTGATATGTCTAAGGCAACAGCAAAAGTTTCACGAAAATCTCTAAAAGAGGATGACCAAGACTCGGTAAGGAAAGCCAGAAGATCACCAGTAGAGCGGCCTTGACGGAACCCATACTGGCGATCAGATAGAAAGTTGTGAAGTGATAGATGTTTAAGAATCTTCCTGTTGAGGATAGATTCAAAACTTTAGATAAGCAGGAAATTAAAGCAATAGGACGGTAGTTTGAGGGATTAGAACGGTCACCCTTTTTAGGAACAGGCTGAATGTAGGCAGACTTCCAGTAAGAAGGAAAGGGAGATGTTGACAGACAGAGCTGAAAGAGTTTGACTAGGCAAGGTGCAAGCACGGAGGCACAGTTTCGGAGAACGATAGGAGGGACCTCATCAGGTCCATATTCCTTCCGAGGGTTTAGGCCAGCGAGGGCATGGAAAACATCATTGCGAAGAATTTTAATAGGTAACATGAAGTAGTCAGAGCGTGGAGGAGAGGGAGGAGCAAGCCCTGAATCGTCCAAGTAGAGTTTTTAGCAAAGGTTTGAGCGAAGAGCGGCTTTAGAAATATATGTGATAGCAGTGATGCCATCTGGTAGAAATAAAGGAGGGAAAGAAGAAGAAGTAAAGTTATTGGAGATGTTTTTGGCTAGATGCCAGAAGTCACGAGGGGGGTTAGATCTTGAAAGATTTTGACACTTTCTATTAATGAATGAGTTTTTGGTTAGTTGGAGAACAGACTTGGCATGGTTCCGGGCAGAAATATAAAGTGCATGAGATTCTGGTGATGGAAGGCTCAAGTACCTTTTGTGGGCCACCTCTCTATCATGTATAGCACGAGAACAGGCTGTGTTAAAAGAAGGTTTGGAAGGTTTAGGTCGAGAAAAAGAGTGAGGAATGTACGCCTCCATGCCAGACACTATCACTTCTGTTATTCACTCGGCACACAGAGATGGGTCTCTGTAGTGGAGAGGCACCTCCACTTAGGGGGATCCTGAGGAGGGATTGGAGCCAGAGGACATGATACAAATATGAGATTGTGATCGGAGGAGTACAACGGAGAAGAGAGGGTAACAGCATAAGCAGAAGGATTAGTGGTTAGGAAAAGGTCAAGGATGTTGGGGGTATCTCCAAGACGGTCAGGAATACGAGTAGGGTGTTGCACCAATTCCTCTAGGTCATGGATGATAGCAAAGTTGAAGGTTAGATCACCAGTATGGTTAGTGAAGGAAGAGGAAAGCCAAAGCTGATAGTAAACATTGAAGTCTCCAAGAATGGAGATCTCCGCAAAAGGAGAGAGTCAGAGTGTGTGTATGTGTGTGTGTGTTTCAGGTTCAGATTCGAAACTTTCATTCACAAATAATTTATATTCACAATGTAATTTTTATATTATACTTTTGAAAAGACTTCGTCAGAGACCAGTCTTGACACTAAGTTAATTAATAGACAAAAAAGAGAAATTGCAAAGAACAAAGGCAAAGTACACCATTGTATAAACAATACATAATTATGTCATTGTCAGAGGAGAAGATAAGGAAGTAAAAGGCAAGGTCAGTCTGGATGAGCGCCTAGGGGTGCGAGGTTTTGTGTCTCACTCTCTTAATTAATTTGTTTCCTCGCTTGTCATGTTGGTGGCATGGCAGAGATGTTCAGTGTATTGCAGCCATTTTTCTTCACGAATGACGTTAATTTGTTCCCTGGCCGGATCCCCCAAGCCATCAGATGACAGACTTGAGTCCCCGCCGTCCCTCACGTGACCTGGAACTTGCTCCTTTCTCTGACAGGCTGAGGCTCCGTAGGGGCGTGGCAAGGCGAGGTGTTTATTGTAGCGCCTGTGGTGGAGGGTCTGTTAGCGTCCTGCTGTTTCCTCTCCTGTGTCACGTGACGGTGAACCTCCTTCCATGCGTGGCGAGTTAACACTGTCATCGCGCCGTCTTTGGTGAGGGATACGTCTACCTCTACAGCCACGTCTGCACCACAAGGCTCCTTGCGTAGCCGCTGACTCGGCCCGATGGCATTGTTGAGCAGCTGTGGCCTCTATGCTGATCATATTTTCCTTGCTCTAACTGCACACACGTTATCAGAACCCGATTTTCCTTCTGCAGAATGGCCTGTGATGTTTGAAGCTTTTTCACTTCGCTCCGCAGTGCCTCCACTTCGTCCCCCAGCTTGCATGGTCCTGAGGGTCTAGGTGGGAGAGGTTGGTGGTGCTGTGCGACGGGAATGGATGGTAGGTACCTCTCCAACTTGTTGGTGAACGGGTTGTCGTGTGCGAGGGGATGCGTGAAGGAAGTGGAGGCATGGTTAGGCCGCGTTGCTGCAGATGAGTAGTTTTCAACTTTTTTCTTGTTACGGCATACCAAGCCAGGCGCTGAAATGGCGGGCGCATTATCAGTGGAACTAATGAATGCTAGTAAACCTTTATACGCTCGGCAGAGTAAGAGTTACCTTTTCGTACATAGTATGGCATGCCCCTCACATGCCCCTCATAAATAGAGTATGATATAAATTAACAATTAATTGAACCCATTGTCATTAAGCCGTGACACATGAATCTGTCCCTGTGATGACTGGAGGCGGGCCAGGCACTGAGTTAACAGATGAAGAGACCGCAAGGTGCGGGAGGTGTTGTGTGATGAGGCCACCGCTCTCACCCGTCCGCCATAGGGAAGGCATTCTTACATACTTACCTGTGTGTGTATTGTGGGTGCTTGGAGAAGGTATGTTTGTGTTTTAATGTGCTTGGCAGGTGGTGTTCAAGATGTTTAAATCCTGTAAGGCAAAATGAGGACGTTTGAATTAAACGAGGTATTTTTATCCCTGTGCTTGGCAGGTGGTGTTCAAGATGTTTAAATCCTGTAAGGCAAAATGAGGACGTTTGAATTAAACGAGGTATTTTTATCCCTGTATTTGTATTGCAGGGTCAGCGAGTGCACAGTATATTAATGGAAGCCACAGTGGGAAGTTGGTTCTGGTTCTCATTGCACACGAAGACTACTCACTGCAAAGAAATATCATCCGCGGTCATGGATCCCATCTGGTGCGGGTCAGGGTTGAGAAGGTATCAGGTAAAGATGGTGCGTGATTTTTTTTTTTTTTATTTAAAGTTTAAATATCTTTAAATTTTCATTAAATTTTCATAGTTTCACAATTTTTTTTTCTAAATTTTCATAAAAGTTTCACAATTTTTTTTTCAATGAAAAAGTAAATTTAAAGTTTCACAGCCTTCTCTTTCAATTTTCATCACAGCCTTCTTTGTTTCCTCAATCACCAGAGCTCGCTTCAACCTCTCGGCAGGAGACTTTGGAGGAAGCTCTAGTCCAGCTGCAGAGGGAGGAGTCAGCCAAGCCTGCACGCCACCCACGATTTCTCTTTTCCATTTGGTCTGGAATTCCAATATTGTTCCCCCACCGTGACTGCATGTCCCTCTCTTGCTTTCTACTGTTTGTTTGTCTGGCCTTCCTCGACCTGTTCAACTCGCAAGTCACCCAGCCCGTCACTCGCATAGCGAGTTTCCATCACACAGGAGACAAACAGCAGCGGATGATCACCAACCCCTCTCTCAAGACCACACAAGTTGAAGTCTCGGGAATTTTCCATCTTGAGCAACCCCTCTCTCAAGAGCACAAGTTGAAGTCTCGGAAATTTTTCATCTTGAGCAGGTGTGGTTTGTATGCGTACATCAGTCTGATATTTGAGCCTAAGTATTTTTATTCATCGCTATCTCCACACCAAACTATTTATTAATAATGATCGAGCTCATCTCATTAAACAATACGTAGTTCCTGTTCATCACCTTCTTGATCACCTCGTGAAGTTATGGCCGGAGGAGGATGGTGCTGACTCGGAGTGTAGTGAAGGAGGGCCACATCTTCCCCCGTCTTGGCTGGCTGACATTTATTTTTAGAGAGAGTACGTGTATGTAGAGTACGTGTATGTATTTCTTTCGTAGAAAAAAAGCCACACAGTCTTGGCTGGCCGCGCCATTCATTGCGAGAGGAGAGGGTCAACGTCCTGCACCTTTTAGAGAGAGAGTACGTGTATTTGTCGTCGAAAAAAGTAGAGTACGTGTATTTGTCGTCGAAAAAAGTGATCTAGAAACACGAGTGGGGGAAGATTTTTTTCACCGTAATCGGGAAAGTACGGCGATACCATTTGTTAAGAAGGCTTAAATGATACTTCAAAGAGGCTCCGGAGAAAGAGTACTACACCATTCGCCAGCCTGAGAATTTATTAAAAAAAAATAAATAAATATAAATAAATAAATTTGGGAGTCCTCTGAACTCTTACAACACAGATGCTTGTTTACCACGAACAGTGGTCATCAAGTCTATAACACACATTTGCTGTTCTCTTACAGGTGCTGGCTGTATGGATGGGGAAAGATATATGCCCGAGGTGTGAAGACTTCCCAAACCACCTCTCCCCCTGTGGTGGACAGCTGAAGAGAAGGAAATCTCTTCTTTTTGGTGGTGGATTTTTGCTGCAGTCAACCTGAAAATTTGAGTTTTTTTTTTTTTTAACCACAATAAATCCCATTAAATGAATTTCACTTTTTTTTATCACAATGAACCAACAACCCCATTAAATGAATTTATCACATTATTTCATCACACATCCTTCTTAAGATATATATACATAAATAAACCTGCAAGAGTATTTAAGTGCTTTTTAAAACAAATTACGAAGTTATCCAGAAATTACAAACCCGTATCAGTATATTTTAAAGTTTGTTTCTCAAAGTATAAAGTTATTCAGAAAAACAGTAGGATTACTGAAGTTTTTATATCAACTGTCCACGAGGAGAGAGCCTGGACACGGAGTCACTTCAATCTTTTATCTCATATGGCGGAAGACAACGAACCCATACAGCCGCATTCCATACAAACAGTTTGGTCCCTAGTGTGATACTGTTATTTCCAGATTATTTTGCATGATCATGCTGATCGTTCAACTTTCATCACACCAACGGCAAAAAACCCACAAGAAGCTTTCAAAACATTGCTATTTGCTGACGAGATAGATCTTTACATACCAGAGGAAGGATTTGCCTTGGAAGACAATGTTGGGACAGATGTGGCGACTGTCAGGTTTCACGGATGCGTTCACGGTATTTTGTGCGTCTCGTACACAGCGGGACACGGGAAGAACTCGTTTCACGGTGACATCCTGCACAGTCCACTGTAGCCACACACTAACGGGCCTTGCTGTCTGGCTACCGGGCCTTCTTATCTGAGGGAGCGCAGCTTATCAAAATAACTAGTCAAGGTGGAATGAAGCAGAGAAAAGTACAAAAAAGAACAATGTTAACCCTATGTATCGCTCAATTCTGGGTGGAAACCTAACCTACACGAGCAGAATAGAATAACCAAGGCGCCTTCAAATATGGTACTGAGTTCGTACCGAAAAACACTGCAGGAATCATCATTCGAGGAGACGCTGATCCCAGTTGTCGCTTCTCACTTCAGTACGCGTATACTCGCACCACTCGCCACGTGATGCCCACCTCAGCCTGAAGGGTAGGGCAGCTGAAAGGCGAATGGCGTGCTTGGATTCAAACTACAATTAAGCAATGCCCGCCTCATCGAATCAAATGGGTCGAGGAGAGTTCACGGAGGAAAAACTGAACAACTGGTAGGTGGTCATCGAGTAGTTAATTGCAGTCTTTACACACATCTTGATGAACAAAATGTATGGTCAAATATCAAGCAGTAGGATCGTATTGCCAAACTTTACAACAGCCACACATATACGCCAAACCTATTTCACGAAATATTAGTGAAAATCTGAATTACTACCTAGTCTGGCTTCCCAGGATTAACGCTCTTATGACGAGACAACCACCACCACTCAGGCATCACTCGTCTGACTCCCTAATAATGATTTTAAAAATATTTTAAGCAAAATCAACGTGTATCCTGCACCATGAATGACAGGCAACTAGCGATACCATATATTCAGCACCATCATTTACATGGCAATTATGGAACCTGTACTAATTCCTGCAGCCTTTTAAGAACATAAGAACATACGAGAAAAAGGAAGCTGCAAGAAACCGGCAGGTCTACACGTGGAGTCCCTGTATGAAACATACCTATACCTATTTCCACTATCATCCCATTCATTTATTCTAATCTTTTGAAGCCTCTAATAACTGCACTAACAACGATTACTGAGCCCATTCCATTCATTTACCGCTCTGAGAACCTATTCCTTCCCGTCTTTATATTTAGATTTTTAAAACTATTCACATGAGAATAATGCTCTTTAATTACACTTACTTAGAAGATGAGGCTGGATGCGGCCACCATTTCTCTACCCAGGATATACTTCCGACGTGAAGCAATGAGACAAGCATCACCACTGAGCCACATAACCACTCAGCCACATCACTCATTCCCTCGCTGTCAGCCAGCAAACATCGGTGGGCTCCGCTGGGATTTCCAAGATTATTTACATGACTAGAGATCGTGGAATTCTATACCAAAAACACCAAACAAATAATACACGCATTATATCCAGAATAATCACCTATGAAGCCTTGAAAACCACGCACGTGGAAAAGAACTTACCTTGACAAAGTGAGAGGGCGAAGTGAGGAGGCACCACTCAGCACGGGGTGGATGTGGGCTCGGTGCGGCTCCCGGAATTCGCTTCGAACCTGAAACGAGTCTCACCACCCCCCACCCACCACTCAGCTTCGTCACTCATGCCTGGTCTGGGTTGTCAAGTTGGTAGTTCAGCGTTTTTAAGAATAAGAAGAGTGTTTCTAAGAACGTTTACATCAGATTAATTAATCATTCCTTCAAACAAGCTTGATTAACAGTCTGGGATGCTTTGAGAATATAATCTTTTAAGAAACCAGGCAGCAGGATAATTAGTTTGTCAAAAAGTAACAATTGTGTCAGTGATTACAATTCAAAGGCGTTGCATTGTTTCTGTGGAGAAAAGTAATTGTTTCATGGAACTCGGAAACCACAACGACGTTTTATTGCACTGACATCAGGTTGTAAGATACCATGTAAATGTTTGATATTGGAATCGCATACAAAAAATAAATAAATAAATAAATAAATAAATAATAATAATATTCAAATGTTAGCAAATGGATACCAGTGAGCAAATGCGTCCTAGTTATTTTTCCTCAGCTCAGTGAATTAAAATAATATATGTCTAAGATATAATTAGAAAATAAACTCCCTAGTACATGACAAAAAACGAGCACTGCAGTGCACTGGAGTCTTCTGATGCTTGGGGGAAACTTTAGCGCCCAATTCTAGTGTTTACACAGTACAAAGCAGTTGACCTGACTGACCGCGCCGTGGCCACCGGGAAGGACAAGGAAAATAGAGGGAGATGGAAAGGGAAGGCTGTGTACGTAAAAGTGCTGAGCCAATAGTGCTCTGCTACATACAGTCTTGAAGATTAATGGCAAAAGAGATAGAAATTTTCTTTGAGCCCCTATTATCAAATATTTTGTGCGAAATAACAGTGAGAGCAGTCTCTGTGAACAATCTTGGGCGGATCCGTTGCCACGTATTAGACAGGAGCGAATGGTCTCTAAGAACTGCATGAGCTGCTTAGCAACTACTTTCTTAATCTTTAAACAGCGGTGATCATCTATTTAGGCGCGACCGGGCGGCTCGCTCGCGGCGGTGATCTATTAAGTAATTTTAGAAATGGGTAAACACGAAGTGGGTCTATAATTATGGAACAACAAGGACATGTTTCTAATTATGGAAAATACCTGTGACAATGGAAGTGCTAACAATGCAAGTAAGACAAAAAAGCGATAAAATATTTAAAAAAATCCTTAATAAACCTTAATCCATCACAGAGAAAGAGAGAGAGAGAGAGAGAGAGAGAGAGAGAGAGAGAGAGAGAGAGAGAGAGAGAGAGATTTTTTGTTTTGATCAATTCATCACTTTCATAGAGAGACAAACCTAGTTTAAGAAATAGTATTTAATTACAGAGGAGTCGTTTTACAAAGGACACGCAGGAATATGTACAGGGAAGCTGAACACTAATCCCACCAGAGTGGTGGAATAATAATTCATAGACTCAGGAAAGAAACAACAAATCTGATGATGCCCATAGGATTACCAAAAACAAAAACAACATTCAGGGAGGACTCGTGTCACATAGGACACGGTAGTTTAAGCATACTTAATGTTAACATCCACCAAAGTGTGAGTGTCGTACAAGAACTTATTAATTATTTTCTGTGATAAAAAAAATTGCATACATCAAGCAGGTGCCGTCCCTGGAGCAGCATGTCCCTGACAGAGGGACGCTCAAGACGGTAGTGGTGATGACAATTAGCGTTGAGTTGGTCACACAACTTGCAGAAAGTCCCCACCTGCAGAGACCTGCCAGACAGCGCGGTAACCCAGTCGAAATCGAGCAGACACGATGTTGTTCCTGCGAATCATAAGACCGTGTCGACAGTACCTCGGAGTGTATGGACGAAAGTGGTGGTAGTGCCGTATAGATACGCTCTGAGGTCACTCAGCGGTGGAGGTCCATGCGGTGGAGGGTGGGAAGAGCAACGTATGTGGCTAAGGAGGGAAGGTATGGTACCATCAGGCAGGGGCAGTCCACAGTCATTTTTTGCGAGTAGGTCAACTGGCTGGCATCCCAACATGGGAGGGAATCCACACAAACTTTATGGGGAGTGAACTGTCATGGGCGGAGACTAACTGAAGCAGGATTCTGTGAACTAAGTCGCGGTAGGTGGGTCGTGGAGATGAAATGGCCTAGAGGGCAGATTGAGAGTCACACATGACTACACCATTCACCTGTCGCTGGCAGAGGAGACGAACAGCAAGCAGCAGTCCCTGTAGTTCATAATAAGTGGAGCTGGACGAGTCGCGTAGTCTGCAACCAACCCAGTCTCCTTCCAGCAGTTCCTTGTTGAGAGAGTATATGAGACGTCCCGCACTTCATCTTGCTGCAGGGAACCATCGACATAAAGAGGGTGCGCAGCAGGGATGGAGGACACAGCAGCAATGTGCTCCAGAGCTAGGTGTTTTTGGAGGGGTGATGGGTCTGCCTTGGAAGTGGGAGTGAAGGTTACCTGAGGCTGTAGGATCCTCCATGGAGGCGGACCACGATCCACATCAGCAACAGGAACAGCAAGCTCAAGTCGTAGTAGGGTGGATCAGACGAGGGTGCAGGCTCCGGAACAAAGAGAAGAGTGGGGTGCGGCGGGATCAAGCGATCCTCTCATGATTTCAGAATAATTGGGGGGCAAGGTAAGGAAAGCGAAGGCACTTGACACTAAGACACGAGACATTGGCGTGTATCCTCTCAGTAACTGGGGAAGATTAAGTTTAGTCAGCATGTTAACTATCCTGGTAGAGGCAGGACAACTAATAATACCACATCACTTGGTTCTGAAATTTTTTCCATGGGCTGTAAGGTTGTCCTAGAAAGCTGACAGAGGGTAGAGGAGAGGTAGTCCATAACTAACCGTATAAAAATTAACGTAGAGCCGCGTTGTTTGTTAGCACCTTAAAAGAGGTGAAGCGCTGCTGCAGCCGACGATGTAGATCTCCGACGAGGGGATGAACGCGTTGCCGGGCAGGCATGGCCGGTGTGACGAGCACAGGCGCCCCGAGGTGGGAGTCCTGTGTGCACAGCGGGATAACGCTATAGTCTGAAATGAAGACAGGAAGTGTTCTAGGATTCCTGGGAGAGAAGCTGCGACTCTTTTCCGAGGAAAGGATGAGGCCACAAGAAGGGTAAGACTTGTAGACTGACTGGAGGAAGTGCTGAAGGCCTGCAGGTGAGTTATAATGAACACAGATGTCATCAGAGTAACAGGTAATGGTTATCCGCGGAAGATCAGGAAGCTGAGTGAGTAAGTGGTGCATGAGTACGTTAAAGAGAAACAGACTTAAAACACCACCTTTAGGAGTGCCAAGCTCGAACTCTTTGGAGGAGTTACACGCTCAGTTGAAAAGCACACGCGAAATTCTGTTTCGGAGGTACTCACGGATCCACCTCAGGAAATTCCCTTTGACATCATATTCTACAAGCTGGTCGAGGATGATTTCTCTGTTGCCGAAGTCAAAGGCACTCTTAAGGTCAAGGAATGCTACCACACTGGTGGGGCAAAAGCTGGTGTAAAGTTCCATTTTCCCCAGGATTCTGTATGGACGCATTGCTGGAGGACGATGAGATGGTCTCTGGACACCTGGTATTGAGGAAGGCGGGCGAGTGTCGGCTGCCTCTGGAAGGAGAGTCCATCAGCTGTTGCTGTCCTTTCCGTTTGAAGAATGCGTTGATCCAGGCAAGGGACTCAGGACGACGTACGAGATGTGGCCTTGCGATATAGTGGGCATGACAGCCATATGCGAGTTCACCAGGGAGGAGTACAGTTTATCAGGTGACTGCATATCAAATGTTGGGAGAGGGCTGGAGATGTAGGAGATATAGTTCACTAAAACTCTATCAAAAGCTTTTTATTTTAAAAGCTTTTGATAGTGTCTGGCACAAAGCTTTGATTTCCAAACTACCCTCCTACGGCTTCTATCCTTCTCTCTGTAACTTCATCTCAAGTTTCCTTTCTGACCGTTCTATTGCTGCTGTGGTAGACGGTCACTGTTCTTCTAAATCTATTAACAGTGGTGTTCCTCAGGGTTCTGTCGTGTCACCCACCCTCTTCTTATTACTCATTAGTGATCTTTTAAACCAAACTTCTTGTCCTATCCACTTCTACGCTGATGATACCACCCTGCACTTTTCCACGTCTTTTCATAGACGTCCAACACTTCAGGAAGTAAACATTTCACGCAGGGAAGCCACAGAACGCTTGACTTCTCATCTTTTTAAAATTTCTGATTGGGGCAGAGCAAACTTGGTATTGTTCAATGCCTCAAAACTCAATTCCTCCATCTGTCAACTCGACACAACCTTCCAGACAACTATCCTCTCTTCTACAATGACACTCAGCTGTCCCCCTCTTCTACACCGAACATCCTCGGTCTGTCCTTTACTTATAATCTGAACTGGAAACTTCACATCTCATCTCTAGCTAAAACAGCTTCTATGAAGTTAGGTGTTCTGAGACGTCTCCGCCAGTTTTTCTCACCCCCCAACTGCTAACTCTGTACAAGGGCCTTATCCGTCCATGTACGGAGTATGCTTCACATGTCTGGGGGGGGTTCCACTCATACTGCTCTTCTAGACAGGGTGGAATCAAAAGCTTTTCGTCTCATCAATTCCTCTCCTCTGACTTACTGTCTTCAACCTCTCTCTCACCACCGCAATATTGCATCTCTAGCTGTCTTCTACCGCTTTTTTCATGCTAACTGCTCTTCTGATCTTACTAACTGCATGCCTCCCCTCCTCCCGCGGCCTCGCAGCACAAGACTTTCTTCTTTCTCTCACCCCTATTCTGTCCACCTCGCTAACGCAAGAGTTAACCAGTACTTTCAGTCATTCATCCCTTTCTCTGGTAAACTCTGGAACTCCCTGCCTGCTTCTATATTTCCACCTTCCTATGACTTGAATTCCTTCAAGAGGGAGGTTTCAAGACACTTTATCCATCAATTTTTGACTACTGCTTTGACCTTTTTATGGGACTGGCATTTCAGTGGGCATTTTTTTTTTCATTGGATTTTTGTTGCCCTTGGCCAGTGTCCCTCCTACATAAAAAAAAAAAAAATGATGATGCAGATGCAAGTATGAGGAGGGGGAGAGTCACCTGGCAGGAACTACCTGAGTCCGATAGTGACGTAATTGAAGAAAGGGATGGAATACTGTAACACTCGAAGCGGGATGCCACCAGGCCGTGGGTGATGACGTGGTCCAAAGTGCCTCCACGGGCGTGTGTGGCACCTCCAGTGAGCTAGTGAGTGAGTCGCTGGCGGCGGATGTAGTGGAGGAGAGGAATACCATTACGATTCGGGATGGGAGAATGGTCACCCAGAGCAAGATGAGAATTAAAGTCGCCCACGTAAATCATGCCATGATTCGTAGTTGGAAAAACAGAGAAGTTTATTCTTCTCAGAGCTGAGTAAACGTTAAGTAATCGAAGCTTGCCACCGTCCACGTTGATCTCGAAGAGCTGGAAGGTCATGTCGTCACCAGCAGAACATCGAAGGAGCTGGTGGAGTAGGGATGAATGGATGTAACTAACGAGACCATGCTGCACGTGGTGGACATATAACACGTAGCCAGCAAGTGAAGGAGCTTCTTCCCTAGGCATTGGCACACCAATAAAAGCCTCCTGAATGAAGATGACCTGTGGATGGTAGCGTCCGACATAGTTTCTGAGATAAATAAGCTTTAGGTAATTTCCGATGCCACAGACATTCCAGGAGATAACGCTGAGCAGCATACGGTTAGCCAAGTTTGCGATTGTGTGTCCGGGAAGCAGGCTGGGATGCTGACGTCGAGGGAGACCCGCTCTGAGGTGCGCGGTGTAATGATTCTTGTAGTTCCGTTAGTGCAACACCAAAATTCTCGACGCGAGAGTCCATTTTCTCCATGAAGACGTTGACAGTAGCGAGAAGAACATGGTAAGACTCTACAAGACTATCAAGAGTGTGTTCGGTGGTGGTGGGCTGAGTGACGAGATTATCCATACGGGTCGCAATTGCATCGAAACGTACTTCAAACGCTGAGCACCGAAACGTCAGAGAGGCAACGGCCTCACGAAGAGCATGGACTTCTGCAGGAACAGTCGTGGAAACTGAATGGTGTGGTGGTGCGAGTGGGTGTGATGCGAGTTGCTGTCAGTGGACAGGGAGGTGGATGCGTGCGTTTCTTGATACATTCATGCCACACAGTAGCCCAGGGCTCATGAAAGCGAGGGCATTTCCACTTCGAGGGGTCTTGAGCGGGCGAGGGTAGTGTTTCTGAGGCGGAAGTACCAGCAGTGGGAGTGAACAGCGAAGAGGTGCGATATGGACAATACCGGGTGGCGTGGTCAGCAGAACACCACCAGTATTTGTTTGTGGGAGCGGAGCAGTACCGTGATTTATGTCCTACGGTCCAACATTCAATGGGGAGTTCGGTAAATTAGTGAGTGTCACCAGGTGGCAGCACCAGACATGTCCGTTTCCCACATATAGGAGCAGCCTTCCAGACAACTATCCCCTCTTCTTCAATGACACTCAACTGTCCCCCTCTTCTACACTGAACATCCTCGGTCTGTCCTTTACTTATAATCTGAACTGAAAACTTCACATCTCATCTCTAGCTAAAACAACTTCTATGAAGTTACACGTTCTGAGACGTCTCCGCCAATTTTCTCACGCCCCCAGCTGCTAACTCTGTACAAGGGCCTTATCCGTCCATGTATGGAGTATGCTTCACATGCCTGTGGGAGGGTTCCATTCATACCGCTCTTCTACACAGGGTGGAATCAAAAGCTTTTCGTCTCATTAACTCCTCTCCTCTATTTGACAGTTTTCAGCCTCTTTCTCATCGCCGCAATGTTGCATCTCTAGCTGTCTTCTACCGCTATTTTCATGCTAACTGCTCTTCTGATCTTGTTTACTGCACGTCTCCCCTCCTCCCGCGGCCTCACTGCACAAGACTTTCTTCTTTCTCTCATCATTATTTTGTCCACCTCTCTAATGCAAGAGTTAACCAGTATTCTCAATCATTCATCCCTTTCTCTAGTAAACTCTGGAACTCCCTGCCTGCTTCTGTATTTTCACCTTCCTATGACTTGGATCCCTTCAAGAGAGAGGTTTCAAGACACTTATCCTTCAATTTTTGACTACCGTTTTTATGGGACTGGCATCTCAGTGGGCTTTTTTTTTCTTATTGGATTTTTGTTTCCCTTGGCCAGTGTCCCTCTTACGTAAAAAAAAAAATATATGATATGATATGTCTACAGTGTCATTCTATATACATAAAGATGCAACGAGTTTATATAATATATTTTTTCTACACAATTCCTTCTCAGTAGTAACACAGGTAAAACAACTGTATTCATGAACATTCATTCAACATTCATGTATTTAAGTAGATTTTTTAGTGAATTGGCATTTAGATCTATTGAGTCATCTCGAGGTTTCCCAAAAAGTACACCATTGATAGGAAGCGTATTAATGTAGACGACAGTAAATATGAAGACAACATGTCTGTGCCAATTAAAGCTCCAAATTACATAGATTAACTTCCTAGTATACGGAACAACAATTTTAATTGAAAATAGGCAACTCGAGTGTCTTGGCGAGAGTAGTGCTGCATATCTAACCAAACCAAGCATCTGACTGGCCTGCCTTAGTTGAAGTTAACAAACACATAGTTGGACAGCCAGTTAATTCCTGTTGCAGTGTCCATGTCACTACTCCATGAACCTGTGGCTTCTTGTATTCCTCTCCCGTTACACCAGAGCAGTCCTGAGAGATGTTTGTTTTGGTGTTCTATTACTTTGTTGTGTCTCTCGCTTTCTGAGAGATGGTAAAATCCTCACAAAAATAACTATATCCATATATCACGATCTTACTGAGTATGTGATGTCGTACTATATGGTAGTCTTAATTTTTATCCTTTTCATTGTCCAAATCAATAGACTTGTAATATGACGCATTTAAAATATGGATAACATTATTACTAAATAATCACGAAAAATATTTGTTTTGACCAACATCTCTCAAAATTATCCATACAAGATATTTAAAAGTCGATGCAGAATTTCGAAAGTATCATAGTGATCAATGTTCTACGCATCTACATGCACATGGGATTTACATTAACGCTATTTTAGCTCATATCACTAAGGGAAACTCCACATTGAAGCACCACCTTTGTTCGTCTTTCATTCTTAGCAGTTCGCAGAGAGAGAGACAGGAGAGGAAACTGAAACTTACATCTGGCGGTGGTGGGCCTGGGAGGTTCCTATGTGATAATGAGACAGTTGATGGGTGTCCCGTGTTGATGGAATCGACACAGTATGGATGCCATCAAGCTCCCTAGGCAATGGCATGGTCATCGCCGACAGAATAGCAATTGATGAAACAGGTAGGAAACTTATAGGGTCGCTCAAGAGTCTTGAATATCCAGGAATAAGGATAAAATTTCGTCACTCGCGATCCTGTCAACGATACCTTGACGACGTCGAGAAATATAGACTAACTGAGAAGCCACAGCAGACATCTCAACCTCCGCCAACTCCCGATAGAGGCAAAACATCTTAGTGACGGCAGACAACTGTCGACTGTCGGTTTTTTTTATTTATTTATTTTTTTCTGAAGCGGAGTTTCACATACTCGGCTCTCGAAGCAAAGGCTGGAGTGACAGGTGAAGGCCGAGATGTACGGTGAAATATGAAGCGATGGAGAGAGTGTTGAAGAACTGAGGCATGAGTATTGCTGTTCCTAGATGTTTCTTGTAGCGGGAGACAAAGGTTGACTATTAGTGTCGGAATCACTATCCATGGAACGCTTGCCATTGTGGGAGTCCCGTGTAGTGGGTTGGGGGGCCACAACTTGAGGTTGCCGAGGAGTCGCCGCAGCTGTAGTGGAAGTGGATACCTGGAGCTCAAGGGGTGACCAGTCTCCCTCGGACATGTCTTCATTATCGCTGATTGCCAAGTCAGCTTCGATCTTAGCAGCAGTGGCGGGTCCGGAATATTCCATGTCACTGAGCTCAGCACGGTGGAGGTCACAGCAGTGGGGTAGCAGTGACGCAGGCATGACGACAAAACACGTCACACTAACCACAGTGCGCATGCGCTGAGACAGGAATTCCGAGCAGGTGGGATTTCACTAGATATGCGTGATTTTATGTCAGAATTTGGCGAAGTCCAAAAACCCTCTAATGCCCTGATGTCATTGCACTGTTCACTGAGACTTACGGTCTTTTCCTGTCAAGCCTGGAGGCTGACGCGTCGCGAGAACCCTCACAATTTCCTCAAAAGAAGAGCTTGCCTCGAGCGTATTGTCGTCCAGAGCTAGGCAATGGCGGATGAGAGAGAGAGAGAGAGAGAGAGAGAGAGAGAGAGAGAGAGAGAGCAAATTCTACTGACTAATTAAGATGGTGCCAGACTGAAGAAAGCCTAGTGTGTGATGAGAGACATAAATACAAATACGACATTTGAAGCAAGACGAGAAAAGGGCTGCCTCATTACAACGTATTCATGTAATTCACGCATTGTTTACTACACCTAGATGAATACACAAAAACACTAAAGATATACACGAACAAAGGTCTATAGCACAGATACATTTATTGAAAGCCACACTTGCACTGGCAGGAAAAACAACCGCTGTGACCATTATTCCCTCAAAGAACACGGGCACGGGCACCACCACGGATGTTAACACGCCGTCCATCACCACCACCACCACCACCACAGACAAGGGTGTGATCCCATTCACCCACATAACACACCACCTCAAAAGAAGATTTTCACGTGATTTGCACTATCTAACTCTGTCTTGAAACACTCGCCACAAGCAGGCCTTTAAACGTGTTTTTAACGAGGATTCAAACGGTGATTTAATTCTCACGCACTCATAATAGTCTGGCTGCGCATTCCTCACAGCCATACTTTTCTCTGATAGGAGTTTTCAAAAAAATATTATTTTAGGGCTGACTCCCATAAGATGTCCCTTTAAACAAATTAATACGAGGGAGAATAATATGAAGAGAGAAATTAGTGTATGGAGAGGAGTAAAACTGGCAGTCAAACACCGCTATTATGCTTTACAAGCATAATAGGAAATATCATGGAGGGAATGCTCAGAGATGAAATAATCGAGGATTTGAAAGACGGTTGTTTAACGATTTAGACGAGAAAGACCAAGTCTCATAAATCCGCTAGGGTGCTTCAATGATTGGACAAACATGACATTTTGATTTTGCAAAAACTTTTGTTGCTGTACCACGCAGCTGATTAATATACAAACTGTCCTTGAAGGAGACACTATGAGTGAATAGAAGACTTCCTGTCATGTGACAAAAGAATAAGCACAGTAGAGTCTGAGAGAATGAAAGTGCACAGCTGGGTACCCCAGGACTCTGGGTCGGATCCTCTGTTCTTCTTAATTTACATAAATAACCTGGCATGCAATCTTACCATGCAAAATATTTGTTGATGACACAAAGATCTATGGTCCAGTGTCTGTTCAAAGGCTCAAGCACATCCAATATATACAAGAATATATTGATTCAAATGGCAGAATAGTGCAGGGCATGGCAGCTCAGATTCAGTGAAAGCAATTGTAAGGTAATGCATGTGGCTGCCACAAATTAATGTAACGAAAATAAAATAGAGGGAGCTCACATAACACCACTTGAAAAGATCTTAGTGCAGTGTACGCACATCCATACCTATTTCTTCATCCACCTATTAATCTATTTGCACGTGAAAGAGGCACGAAATGGGAGAAATGCTTGCCAAACTGCTGCTGCTCCCAGCCCTTAGCCCCCAAGAAAAAAAAAAAAAAAAACTGCAATACCAAGAAATACAATACCAAGAAAGAAAGAGAGAAATGTTTGCGGCGCTCAAAAACAGTATCACCTTAGAAATGGGTATGAGGAAGCACAATATCAGTAGAGACTGCAGGATGGTAAGAACATTTAATAAGGAAAGACCGATCACCATGCTGTGATACTCCGCTCCTGAATTAACACGTGTATAATTTGGAGGACACTCTTCCCTGTGACAGGCTCAGTGCACATTCGTAATTCCTGTAAGATGAAAGGATTTCAGTTAAAAAGAAGGAAAAGTTTGACCAAGTAGGGACGCACATTTCAAAGACTGATTCAAATGAGAGATTACAAATTGGTACATGGCACTGAAATTACTGATAAATAATAAAATGAGACTAAAGAAAATAATGATGTACACTTCATATCGTTAAAATCCTTTATGATGTTATATTTTCAGGAGTTTGCCAACTGGCCCGGCTTGCTTCGATCTTCAGGACGCAAGGGAAACCCCAACATGCTTCTCCTTTAAATTGAAGGCGAAACAGGTCAATGTGACTCTCTCAATACATCTTTTACGTCTGGTTTCCCTAGCTTATAAGGGCTAGGACGGTACCTCCTAACGAAGGAATGGATTTGCTGCTTAGGAACCGTTACCCACAATGGATGCCCTTCATATCCTCGAACCATGACCAGGATTCCAACTCGCCTGAGGACCCCTCGGCCCCCAAAGCACGTGCTGTCACACTCTACCACGCCAGCCTCAGCCCCTAATAGTATATAAGGGAGACATTTAGCAGTATTTAATCTTTATTTGATTCTAAAGAGACAGACTTACAAAACTTGAGCCGGTAATATCATCTACAACTAAATTAATGCCTCAGACACACAAGACCCACAGAACACCAACACCTTCATGCTGTCCACAAACCTTCCTGCAGTACTGATGAGTGAGTTCTGTCTTACTACCACGCACTGTTTAAATAATGGAACGTTTACTGAAGGAAAAATTATATTGTCAATCTGAAAAAAAAAATAAAATAAAAATTTCGAATAATTATAATAGCAACAATGATGGCGATTGTGGTGTTGGCCGTGGTAATAGTAGTAGTAGCAGTAGTAGTAAAAGTAGTAGTAGTAGTAGTAGTAGTAGTAGTAGTAGTAGTAGTAGTAGTAGCAGTAGTAGTAGTAGTAGTAGTAGTAGTAGTAGTAGTAGTAGTAGTAGTAGTAGTAGTAGTAGTAGTAGTAACAGTAGTTGTTGTCGTGCGTAGTAGTACTGACAATAATAATTATGATAACAGCAACAACAATAATAATAATAATAATAATAATAATAATAATAATAATAATAATAATAATAATAATAATAGTAATAATGGAATTTTCAAGGGTGTATATATAGTGGCGTGTAAATGTTGGTACACGTCAACATTGTTTGTAAATAGAAGAGAATGTGCTGTGCGGCTTCATCGTTCTGCTTGTCCCACACACCGTATGAAGTTTGCCATTATGGACACTCCTTGTTATTCCTTCACTCTACTCCTATATGTATCAGCGGAGTATATTAACATTACATACTTTGGCACTGTATTGGTGACGTGGTAACCTAACTGGAGCACAAGCGCGTCACAATAACGTTACCTACTCGAGCGAACAGGAAACAAATAAATAAAAAAATACTGGAATGATTTTGCGTTTTATACATAATTATCAAGAACACCTAATTATCGTTAAAGTTTGCTTTCGAGGCACAGATAGTTCTTCTTTTCTTCTTTATCGTAATAACACACTTGGTATATCACTTGGTATGTCACTATTATAATAACTGCAGGATGCCACGACCCAATTCACTATATTAATTCGATGCACGAGTGGTTCCAATTTATTTCCAAAGCGACATTGTTTTTTTTTTTTTATGTAAGAGACCAAGAGAAAGAAAAAAAAAAAAAAAAAAAAAGAAAAGGCCAGTCCCTAAACATAAATCAGAAGTGATCACCAAATATTGAAAGATAAGTATCTCGAAACTTTCCTCTTGAAAGATTTCAGATCATAAGAAGGAGGAAATACAAAAGCAGGCAGAGAGTTCCAGAGTACCAAAAAGGGGATTGAGCATAAAGCTTGCATTAAAGAGGAGGACAGAATAGGAGTGAGAGAAGGAGAGAGTGTTGTGCAGCAAGGCCCTTGGAGGAGGGGTTAGCAGCGAGTAAATCAAGACTTAATTCCCTCTTCTGGCAATGAGAGGACTATTCCTTCACATCACAGGCGGACTCTGTGTGTCACGAGTGAGAAGTGCAACGCTTTGTGGATTTGACTGGTGACCGATGAAACGCCAAGAAAATGCATCTTGTTGATAGCAATGTGGCTACGTAAATGAGAGAGAGAGAGAGAGAGAGAGAGAGAGAGAGAGAGAGAGAGAGAGAGAGAGAGAGAGAGAGAGAGAGAGAGAGAGAATACGGGAACAGATGAAAAATAGAGAAGAAAAAGGAAAATGAGAGAAAAAAAATAAAAAATGACAAATACTACAGAAAAAGAAAAAAGAACTGACATCATAAAGAGACATCATAAACTTAACATCATAAAGAGATGCAGTGCAAGCCAATACTCCTTGCCTGTCTTGTACTGTATGGTGGGAACTAATGTGGCGACTCCAGAGACAGGAAAACTAAAAGTAGAATAGGGGAAAAATACGAGTATCGTCAAAATTCACGCGTCAAGCTGTTGATAATATAATACTACCGCAGGACTACTTCCTTTCCTCAGACACGTGTTCTGTGTGTCTACTACAATGGGAAGTACTGTGCAGACACCGGAAGTTTGACAGACCACTGCTGCGTGTTCACAGTTTTCCGATGTTCTGTTGTTATTAATGATTGTTATTGTTTTTCGTAATCAGGACATTACATCATATCAAAAAAAAAAAAAAAAAAAAAAAAAAAAAAAAAATATATATATATATATATATATATATATATATATATATATATATATATATATATATATATATATATATATATATATATATATATATATATATTTAAGACAACAATCCGTAGGACGTACCCTGTATCTGCTGTGGTCTCAGGAGTAGAATAGGTATAGGGTAGGGAAAAGTCTCATGACGAAGGGACAGGGGCAAACCAGTGTAGTGTATGTTGTCACGTCTTGCTGCGGAAGTATGTGGCCAGCTGTGCCGTGACTAAGCCCTTGTGGTTAGTAGGATAGTCCACGAAACTGTTTCTTTTCACCAACAGCCGACAGGGTTAATTAAGAGTGTGAATGATGTGTGAGTGAATGTGTGAGATTTCCGGCATCGGGCTGTACATCGATGTTTACAGTGCAGTGTACTCGTATGTTGAGTGTGGTGCTGTTGAATGTGCTAGTGTATCTGGTCAGTGATACCAGGTGAAGGTGTTCTGGTGTACAAATGACACTTATTTTCCATGAGTTTAAACAAAAAGCAGAGAGCTGGTGTTGAGGGGCTTGCTGAGCTGCAGTGATGGGAGGTGAACTGCGCGATGGTGACGTAACAGGAGAGCTCACCACTGAGTTCTGGTGCTGGCAGACTCCTCCTCACTCACCCCTGCAGAAGGACATGCCGTGAGCACATACTGTGAGAAGGAATGGCGAAGAGACAGACAGAAAGGACTGTTGGAGGACACACACACACACACACACACACACACACACGACTTAGAATCATATTCAGAAACATTTCTGCGCTGCACCTCCACCACAATCAAAAAGCTCTAGTTAAAGTTGCCCGGGTTTTTTAAGGTGTATTAATGATTTTAGTGATAGATTAACAAAATTTCTACATTATTAACAGCAGAAACACTCTTGAGAACCCGGCTAATCATGTATGTGGTCATTGAGAATGGTCGTGGTGAGAAAGTAAAGCGTTTTAAAATGCGGGACTTTGGCTAAGGAGAAAAGTAGATATGGAGACGGACCACGTGAGCCTGATCCAAATTATGTATATTGCAAGTAGTCACACACACACACACACACACACATACCTATCTACCATTGCTCCCTTGCTATACCTATCCTTGTAACCCTTTACATATATATATATATTTTTTTTTCCATTTTCTTCCCCTTTTCTCTTTCATCAGACGCCAAGTAGACTCACAACTTCTCAGTTTTCTTCAATCACCCCATCTAAATTCAGCTCAGCCAATGTTTTCTCTCCTTTCCTAAGACTTTCTTCTACACCTTTTCATCTCTTCCCTGTCTACCTCCTGGTTGCCTCCCTCTTAACTATTCCATGTACTTCCTTGCATGTTGATCTTCCATTTCAGTGTTGCTCTGTCCACTTCTTCAAATACTGGTCTAGCTCCCAAGTCCTCTTTTAGCCGAAACTTCCTTATCCTGCTCCTTCTGGCACCTTTACCCAAGTGCCGTGTTACGTGACTTGGGCGATCATGTCCTCTCACCTTCACTTTTTAGTCACATGGATGAGGTGTGAAAGTCTACATGCCAGGTTGTTGCTCTCTATGATCCCGTCTTTGTCTTCCTCTCCTTCTCTTCGCCTCTATCTTTCCTGTGATACTCAGCAGTTCGGTTTTGTGCCTTCTAGCAGTGTGTCCCACAAATTTTAGTCGTCTTTTCCTAATTTGGTTAAGTAGTTCTCTATCTGTGCTTGTTTACTGTAACACTTGCTGGTTTGTTTTCCTTGCTGCTCCTTCTGGTGCCTCCTCTAACTGTCCTGTGCTTACATCTCAGCTGTCTGAACTTTTAATTCTAATATTGTTGTCAATACACAGGCTCCAGCACCGTGCACTAACTGGTGCTAGTTTTAGTACTGCGTTAAAAATTATGGCTTTACATTATATGGGCACATTTCTTTCTTCAAGTAAGGGGATACAGTGTATTAACATTTGCATTTTATTTTCAGTCCTATTTTTTATTTCAAGCTT
>NC_087194.1:6115014-6167514 GCF_035594125.1 Scylla paramamosain
ACCTGGCGCTCTCTCTCTCTCTCTCTCTCTCTCTCTCTCTCTCTCTCTCTCTCTCTCTCTCTCTCTCTTGGTTTACTTACACCAAAAGCATATTGGCCTAAAAGATATCGGCGAGAGGTTATGCAGCATTATCTGAGAAAAATAGAAGGCAGCCGATTAACAGGACATTTTCAATAAGGTTGTGGTCACCTCAGTTGCGTAAATGTATTGATACCGTAAGTGTTCAAGATATGGCACACACTCATGAAGCAAGCCGTTTCACCTCCTGTTTTATTCAGAATATAGGAACTTAAGAAAGTAAGGGAAACCGCAAGAAGTCATCAAGCCTACACGTGGTAGTCTCTACATGAAACATACCCAGCTTTTTCCACCTGTCACCCTCATCCATGAATTGATCTAATCTTCTTTTAAAACTCCCCAGTGACTCAGCACTAATAAGTTCAGTTGAAAAATCAAATTAAATTAGACATAAATAAACTGATACATAAAAGTAAGAAGTAACAGTGGTGTTCCTCAGGGTTCTGTCCTCTCACCCACTCTCTTCTTATTATTCATTAATAATCTTCTAAACCAAACTTCTTGTCCTATCCACTCCTACGCTGATGATACCACCCTGCACTTTTTCACGTCTTTTCATAGACGTCCAACCCTTCAGGAGGTAAACATTTCACGCAGGGAAGCCAAAAAAACGCCTGACTTTTGATCTTTCTAAAATTTCTGATTGGGACAGAGCAAACTTGGTATTGTTCAATGCCTCAAAAACTCAATTCCTGCATCTATCAACTCGACACAACCTTTCAGACAACTATCCTCTCTTCTTCACTGACACTCAACTGTCCCCCTCTTCTACACTGAACATCCTCGGTCTATCCTTTACTTATAATCTGAACTGGAAACTTCACATCTCATCTCTAGCTAAAACAGCTTCTATGAAATTAGGTGTTCTGAGACGTCTCCGCCAGTTTTTCTCACCCACCCCCCAAGCTGCTAACTCTGTACAAGGGCCTTATCCGTGCATGTATGGAGTATGCTTCACATGTCTGGGGGGTTCCACTCATACTGCTCTTCTAGACAAGATGGAATCAAAAGCTTTTCGTCTCATCAACTCCTCTCCTCTGACTGACTGTCTTCAGCCTCTCTCTCACCGCCGCAATGTTGTTTCTCTAGCTGTCTTCTACGGCTATTTTCATGCTAACTGCTCTTCTGATCTTGCTAACTCCATGCCTCCCCTCCTCCCGCGGCCTCGCTGCACAAGACTTTCTTCTCTCTCTCACCCCTATTCTGTCCACCTCTCTAACGCAGGAGTTAACCAGTATTCTCAATCATTCATCCCTTTCTCTGGTAAACTCTAGAACTCCCTGCCTGCTTCTGCATTTCCACCTTCCTATCACTTGAATTCCTTCAAGAGGGAGGTTTCAAGACACTTATCCATCAATTTTTGACTACTGCTTTGACCCTTTTATGGGACTGGCATTTCAATGGGCATTTTTTTTTATTGGATCTTTGTTGCCCTTGGCCAGTGTCCCTCCTAAGTAAAAAAGAATAAATAAATAAATAAATAAAAAAAAAAGGAAGACGTCCTCAGCGGAATCCTGACTGAGTATCAGGAAGGAAGGTTGATGATGAGAAGACGAGCTACTTGGGAATACTAGAGTTGTTTCTTTTCTTCGGGACAAGGTAAAGGGAAGGGCAGTCATTCCATGCATCATTATAAACCAGACAAATTCAGACAAGAACATAAGAACATAAGAAAATAAGGGAAGCTGCAAGAATCCATCAAGCTTACACATAGCAGTCCCTGTATTAAACATACCTACCTATTTCCATCTATCATCACTCTCCACAAATTTGTCTAGTCTTCTTTTAAAGTTCCTTAATGACCCAGCACTAGCAATCTGATTACTGAGTCCATTTCATGCATTTACCATCCTATTTGAGAGTCAATGCTTTTAGATCTCCTTCTTAAATCTAACTTTTTCAGGCATGAACCCATTACTATTTCTGTTCCTATCCTGATTACTAATTCTGAGAATTTTACTTACGTCACGCTTGTTATATTCTCAATACCATTTAAAGATCTCTCTTAGGTCCCCTCTTTTCCTTCGCCCCTCTAAGGAACGTAAATTTAAAGGCCTCAATCTCCTTTCGTAAAGGAATACGCCTCATCTCACATATCTTTTTAGTCATATAAAGATATAAGGAAATGGATAATAATTGCTTCACATATAGGTTTGAAAACGAGGGGAACAAACATTTCAAGAACGTGGTAACTGCTAAGACGTCACAGTTTCAAATGGGGCTGGATAATTTTATGGATGACATTACGTTTTAAATGTTTTAAATGTTTAGAAGCTGCTTTGTGTAGACCAACTGTCCTTCAGCTGTCTTCTTATTTTCTTGTTCTTTCTTATGGTTGTATAAAGGGAGAATGGCAGATGATAGGCGCAAACAAAGATACATAATCATACAGACCTTGGGCGCAGAAACATAAACGCGTCATAACGCTGCCCTTCCGAGGTACAGCCAGAGGAAAAGTACAATTTCAACAACAAGAAAAATTAGTTGAACAAGAAAATGAAGGAAGAAGGCAACATCTATCAAAGGTTTTTAGCAATTATCTGACGAAAGATTTCACCTTTACTTAGAAAGAGGTGACAGTTATAGTGTCTTGTAATGTATTGGTCACAAATAAAGAAATGAAGAAGAAATGTTTTTATGGGTACTTTAGTTCAGAAATGTCAAGAGAGAATTATTGGTGAGTTGTGGAGTAAATGCCACAAGATAGTGGAACTCAATGCAAAGGTTGCGTGTGGGAGCAGGTGGATGGCTGAGACATCTAGTGTAGACCGTCTTTTTACTCTTGACTGCACCACAGCAAGGGGATGTGAGTCAAACCCCTTCACCTCATGGTAAAAAAAAAAAAAAAAAAAAAAAAAAATTGTGGAACGTAAAAGTACGCGGAGGCGGGCAAATCCAGGCAAGAGTGCGGCCACCATGTGAAATATGCAGTAGACTCCGTCATCAGCTGAGTGGAGGAAAATGAATGACCAGATGAAATAAAAGAGCCACCTCACGTTCCGCCCGCCAGCAATGGCAGCACGCCAGACGCACCTCCTCTGGTGTGGATGACGCCAAGGCGCCACACCAGCGACGTGAGATATTATCATTCTTGATATTGATCAGCGCTGCACAGCAAACATATAATGTTTAAGAGTAAATGTTGCATGTTAAGAACAGTTATAGGGTGTCGGAAATCTCCAAGGTGGTCTGGTGCGTCTGTTGTCGCGCCACGCAGTACTGGCCGTGCAGGATGTGTGGCGTGGCGCGGTGAGGTCGTGCACAGAGGCAACGGGAGGGACAAACTTGAGCTCAACTTAAACGGAGCTTTCGTAAAATTTCTCACGATCTGCTCCACTCTTAAAGGTAAACAGTTGACAGGTTTTACAAAACACAATTAAGAGAAAAGAATACAATACGCGAATATGTGTGTGTGTGTGTGTGTGTGTGTGTGTGTGTGTGTGTGTGTGTGTGTGTGTGTGTGTGTGTGTGTGTGTGTGTGTGTGTGTGTGTGTGTGTGTGTGTGTGTGTGTGTTAGCCTGACAGTTAAATTCCGCAGACAGAAGGTGGTTGGCAGTGAGCACACGACTGGCCTGAACGAACAGCACATCAATATCCGGGAGGAAACGGGGAAGGGAGGTGACAGCATGAGAAATGGTGGCACCACGCTGAGCTACCTGACACCATAAAGGGGGTGACAGCATGCGGTGTGTGGCACCACGCTGAGCCCCCTGGCACCACGATGGGGGTGACAGCATGCGGAGTGTGGCACCACGCTGAGCCCCCTGGCACCACGAGGGGGGTGACAGCATGCGGAGTGTGGCACCACGCTGAGCCCCCTGGCACCAGGAGGGGGGTCACAGCATGCGGAGTGTGGCACCACGCTGAGAATCCTGGCACCAGGAGAGGGGTCACAGCATGCGGAGTGTGGCACCACGGTGAGCCCCCTGGCACCATGAGGGAAATGCACATTGAGATTTTAAAACCATGAACATTAAAGATGAAATCAGGCGAGCTATTGCAAGACGTGGATTGCTTGAGTTGTGCTGGAAGTGTTCCCCCTCAACAAACACTGACAGGCAACTCCTCGACACTTCCGCTGTATTTTTTTTTTTTTTTTTTGATACTTGGGAATTCAAACCATGAATCCATACAAGTAAGCACCATATTCTGAAGCACCTCTGCGCCGCACCTCCACTATTTTCAAAAGACTCTGGTTGAAGTTACACGGGTTTTTAGGGATGTTTGGTGGTTCTACTGACAGATTAACAAAATTTTAACATTAATAACAAACGTAATAGTCTTGAGGACCCAGTCAATCATCTATGTGGCCTTTAAAAATAGTAGTGGCGAGAGAGCAAAGCGTTTGTGAATACTGGCCTAAAAGTACTTGTAGTGATGTAGCCTTAGATCTTGAGTCTAGAGGACAGGGTGCAAGTAGTGCATGGATGGGGATGATAGGCGGAGACAGGTGGATATGTTTCATGCAGGAGGAGGGATATGGCCACGCAGGAAGGGAAGGGGAGATAATAACTGAAGGGATAATACTGCCCTCACCATTCCCCAGTGTGCTGAGACAGCCATGACCCCGGCAACTCTCTTACTACTGTCATGCACACACACACACACACACACACACACACATACATCTACGTAGATATACATGAATATTTAGCAAAACTGAGACAAAAGTATTATTTCTTGTTCATCCTAAATACAGGAAAACAAACACACAGACACACACACACACACACACACACACACACACACACACACACACACACACACACACACACACACACACACACACACACACACACACACACACGTGGGTTGACAACTTGACATCAACACTGCCTGTACACAACAACAACAACAACAACAATAACAACCCCATACCTCCCTCACACCCAAGGCGGCAGACATCAATCATCCTGGGCAGGAAAATAAGCCTCATTAACCAGACGGCCTCGAAGTAATATAATGAAACACACCTCACCCCGTTTTCTATCTTGCAACACAGTGACTCAACTAATCTTAACACTGGGGCATCGGGGATCATTTTTCTGTTTTTTTCTGAGAGAGAGAGAGAGAGAGAGAGAGAGAGAGAGAGAGAGAGAGAGAGAGAGAGAGAGAGAGAGAGAGAGAGAGAAATGTGGGTCAGTTTACAGTAGTTCCCAGAAAGGCAAGTATTCTGGTAACAATATTTCAGCTCAATGTGTGTTGGTGTGTTTGTGGTTTTAAGGAAGAGTGGATAAATATTTACTCTCTCTCTCTCTCTCTCTCTCTCTCTCTCTCTCTCTCTCTCTCTCTCTCTCTCTCTGGGCTATGAACGGGTAAGAACAAGAGGACAGTGATAATAAAAAAATGGGGAGGGGAAGAGTTATATGCCGCGGGAGAATTCTGGTGGTGTCCTGACCTTGAGAGGCAAACCCGTTCCCGTAACCTTGACCACACCCACCCATCGCGCCAGTCCCTACCTTGAAACATTTAATTCTCTCTTGACATATTTTCGAAGACCTCATCAGACATTATTGATTGAGTTCTCATTGTTCTTTCACCATCAATTAACTGTTAAGGCTTCCCGGGGCGCTGCCTGAAGTCTACTAGGATATAAGAATGCAAAAGGAACATAAGACAATAAGACCACAAACGGCTAGGTGGTCTCCACAAGGCAGGTCTTGATCACTTCACTTTCCATCTCTAGCTCTCATCCATGAATTTATCTAACCTCCCCTCGAATCTATCTAATGTCTCTGCATCTACTACGTTCTCGCTAGGTTTGTTCCAATCATCCACAAACCTGCTAGGCATAAACCAATCTTTGCCTATCCTTCTTTCAGTAAGTGTCAGTGTGAGGTCATTACATAATATACTCAGTTATCGTAATACGTGTGAGGAAGGATGGTCAGGAGAATCAAGAGTCAGGGAGTGTACTAATAGCATTTCGTTCCATCTTCAAAGGCATAAATTCTCTCCAAAGAGGAAGAAAATGACTGTTAGAACCATACTCTGAAACCCGTCGCACCTCCACTACTTTCCAAAAGGCTCCACTCGAAGTTACACGTTTTTTTTTTTTTTTTTGGTTTTTTTTTTTTATAGTTGTAGTGGCAGTTAACAAAATCTCTACATTATTAACAGCAGAAACACACTGAGAAGCCGACTGATCATCTCTGTGGCCTTTGAAAAACAGTTGTGGTGAGAGAGCAGAGCGTTCCGGAATACAGGTCTTAGATGGAAAGAAGATATTTACAGGGATGATCAGGAGAATCAAGGAACTAAGAGGATACTAACACCATTCTGTCTCATCTTTAGAGTAGTGAATTCCTTACAAAGAGGAAGAAAATGGTTGTTCTACAGATGGAAGAAGGATGATGTGCGAGGATGTACGAGAGAAAAGTTTGAGAGTATGGAGGAGCTTGGGTCGAGCGTATGGAAATTTGAGTATGAGAAATACAAGTATGAAAAACTTGAGAGTACGAAAATGTTATACACGTACATAAATGCAAAGCTGCAGTGAATCATAAACCTTTGAGTATATGAAGAGAGAGAGAGAGAGAGAGAGAGAGAGAGAGAGAGAGAGAGAGAGAGAGAGAGAGAGAGAGAGAGAGAGAGAGAGAGAGACCGTGGGGAGGGGGAGAATGGAAGAGCCGCTACTTGTTACGGGTGTGTGTGTGTGTGTGTGTGTGGACCATGGCGGCCTTGTAAGGCAGGTAATCCTGTCTGGAACAAGACCTGGATAGTACTCACCACTACCACCCCCACCACCACCACCACCACTACCATCCCCACCACCACCACCACCACTAATAATAATAATAATAATAATAATAATAATAATAATAATAATAATAATAATAATAATAAATACGACGTAATTATCATAATAGTAGTAGTAGTAGTAGTAGCAGTAGTAGTAGTGGAAGTTAGTAATAACAGCAGTAATAGCAGCAATTGTAGTAGTGCGAATAGTACATAACAACAGCACTCGTAGTAGTAATATTAATATTATCACCATTATTATTACTGTTGTTGTTGTTGTTGTTGTTGTTGTTGTTGTTGTTGTTGCCCCTGCTGCTGCTGCTACTGTCATTATCACTAGTAATAGTACAACCACTACTGTTATCATCACGACGACAAGAACTAATTGCAAAATTACTACTCGAAGTCTTCCTTAGATGTAATTCTTCCATTTCTGACTGTCATACTTTAAACTTCACGGCGAAAATCAAGTACATCTCGCTCCACATACACACACACACACACACACACACACACACACACACACACACACACACACAGACACACACACGGTCATAAAAGGGGGTACAAAAGGCCAGATGGCGTACACGAGGCACCTCCTGTCTAGCTAATACCTGGTGGGATCCTCATCTATGAATCTGACCTACTAAGGCATTTTATCTTATACTCCCGCTTACCACCCGCCTGTTAGACCTGCGCCACTCAGCACTGTATTCTGAATCACTTCTGCCCGCACCTCCACTACTTTCTAATAGTTCTAGTTGAAATAACACAGGTTTTTAAGTGTTTCTACGGTTCTAGTGACAGGTTAATAAGATTTCTACATTATTAAGAGAAGAAACATTCTTGAGACACTGGCTATTCATCTCTGTGGCCTTTGAAAATAATCGTGGTAAGAGAGCAAAGCGTAGTCCTGAATATGGTCTTGCAGGCAATCTCACACTTCATCTCGTAACCAAAAATACTACGCATCATTATAGCAAAACTTATCATTGTTCCTCGTGTCAAAATGAAACCTTACTTTTCTCTAGGGCATTGCTGATGATGCAACAGTATTTGTCTTGAACTTATTAAGGCAAACGTTTTCACTCTTCCCCGTGTCATAATGAAATCTTGCTTCATCTACTGATGATGCACAAGTACCTGTCTTGCAAATTATTTAAGCAAAACTTTTCACTCTTTCCCGTGTCATAATGAAACCTTGCTTTTCTCTATGGTGTTTTTGGATGATCTAGCACTACTTCTCTTCCCCGCTTGTTAGTCGTGATAGTAATAGTTCAAGTATCACTCCCCATGGAAATTTCAGTGCCATTTTTTTCTGTTGCGTGATCTTGCTTTCCTTTCTGCCACAGATAGCTGGAGGGAACGCGGTGTCCGGGGTTTGTTCAATTATTATCTCAGAAGTGGGTCTGCTCAACTTGGTACGACAGGTAGGTCATTACCAGGTCCCACCCAGGACGTGCACGCACCCGGACCGGACCTGTATTTATAAACGATGTCCCCTCCTCTAAGAAGTATTTTCAGTCCGTAAACATGACTGGTCCTGTTCTCATAAGTGTTTTTCTTTTTATTTCCATTGTTGATCCAAAGGCCTTGTTCATCTACCACAAGAATCATTACAAGACTCTTGAAAATACCAATTTCACTCTACGTTCACTACACCTACTGAAAGCAGTCAATATGAAGCCCCGAAACGTTGGAGAATGCGCTCCTTGACTTCATTTCTTAAGTACATAATTATAGAAGCCATGGACACCACCTGCCGCCTCACGCCGCGCCTCTTGCAGGGAAAACTCAAGCTTGCACAGGCATGACCTGCTCCTCGTTATTTTATGTTGTGACGAGTGACTGCTTCTCTGGATATGAGAAGTTTCTTCTTGTTAGCGTACACACACACACACACACACACACACACACATACAGTAGCACCGTCTCCTCTTTACCTGTTTACCAAACAAGCCATGGTTCGCGCGGCTCTTACAAAACTCAGGATTTTTCACAGCTGAGCAAGCAGTTGCTGTTCTCTCTGAGCGCGAGGGTGGGGTGAGCGAAGCGTGAACCCTCCAGCACATCAGCCCAACATAACCTTTGCACTCTCCGCGAGGTTACAGCTCACGCTCACAAATAAAATAAATAAATAAATAAATAAGGAAGCTACAGATGAACACAGCAGTACATCTCTTTATTGTTCGATGAGAACATGAAAGTATAATAATAATAATAATAATAATAACAATAATAATAATAATAATAATAATAATAATAATGATAATGGATGCGTCTTTACTTGTGTAAGAATATACCAGTTCGCCAGGAAAGTGTCACCAGCTCCTCACTCGTATCTCTTTAAGTTAGCCTTATGGCAAGCGAGAAGTGTTGTGTGATGCTTATACTGTTCACCAGTCGCGCGGCAGCAGTGTGGCAGGAGAGGATACGGGAACACAGTAACATTGCCACTCACTGATGCTCTCACTTGCTGACTGGTCTACGCTTTCCCGTCTTGTTTTGAAACGTGCAGTAAACTGACGCTTTATATCAAACCCTGCTGATAATCCTGGAAACAGGATTATTAAAATAAGAAAAGTCTGTTATCTTTCAATTTAAGAATGGGCTCAGATATACAATTAAAGTAAATTTGTCGCACGTTCTAAAACAAGACGGGAATACGTGGACCAATCAAGTGAGAGCATCAGTCAGTGATAGTGTTGCCGTGTTCCCTTGTCCTCACCTGCCCGAGTTATGGTGAAAGCTGGTGAAACAGTAAAGTAAAATAAAATTAATAACCTTTTTCTTGAGAGAAAATGCATCAGCAACACCATTTTCTCCTGTTACAAAATTAGTCTTTTACTTCCTCTTCTTTTTTTCCTGCCTCTTTAATAGCGCTGACGCCACGAACGCACTTATAATTCAGACGTAAGAATTCTACTGAAGGGGCACAAGATACATTTCACCCAAGAAGTAATAGGAAGGATAAACTGAAAACCTGTCTATATTTTTTTTCATGTTATTCTTCGCTCAGAGCAAATAAATGTACACATTAACAGGACTTACACACTTTAGCAATATCACATATGCGCTCCAAGAGACTGCCCTGTACGAAACTGATTCATTCATAATTGCTGATTACGTTGTTAAATTAGGATAGATTTAGTAACCTAACCTAATGTAACCTAATTTATCACAGATCACCTCAAATATCGGGAATGGCTGATCTTCAAGAGTTTTTGAATACGTACTGTCAATATAAACATTCCTTATCACTTTCGCCAAATTTTCAAAGTTTAACGGTTTATTCATTGAGTATTTCACTGTTTTTGTCTATTTCTTTCACCTTTTCATTCACAAAACTCGAGAAAATCTACCTGATAAAAAGTATTTCACTGCTTTTGACTCTCTCTCTCTCTCTCTCTCTCTCTCTCTCTCTCTCTCTCTCTCTCTCTCTCTCTCTCTCTCTCTCTCTCTCTCTCTCTCTCTCTCTCTCTCTCTCTCTCTCTCTCTCTCTTTACGTTTTCATTCACAAAATTCCAGAAGATCAACCTGATATATTTACTGAGTATTTTTCTGCCTCTTGTCTAACCTGTTCTTTCATAAAACTCAAGAAAATCTACTTGATGTATTTACTAAGTACTTCACTGACTTGTCCAATTTTTTTTTTTTTTTTTATATCTTCCCATTCACAAAACTCAAGAAAATCTAAATGATATATTCATTGAGTATTTCACTGCCTTTTATCTCATTTCTTCCACTTTTTTTTTTTTTTCTTTACTCACAAAATTCAAGATGTACTACCTGATGGGAGGCGAGCGGGAGGAGGCAGAGGAGGAGCAGGAGGCGAGACATCGTGGAGCCAGAACTAAGAGTACCTCGTCCCACTGTACCGCGCGTTGAGGCCACACTAAACTGTCGCGTTCTGCTACACCGCCACAAACACCACCACACTCCCACTGTCTCCCCGCCCACACCTTCACCACTATCCCCCCAGACTCCGCTACCTCCTCCCCATCCACTTCCCTTCTCCCACAGACGGGCACCTTCCACCACGACTCACCTCACCACAGCCCCCACCCACCAACAGTATACTAAGCAGTTTTACAGTTAGTTCTATGTGTGTGTGTGTGTGTGTGTGTGTGTGTGTGTGTGTGTTTAGTAGTTCTGGATTCGTGATTCCCAGTTTTACCTTCCTGTTCAGCGCTTAGAACATGAGAAAATAAGGGAAGCTGCAGAAGTCCAGTAGGCCTACACGCTGTGGTCCCACTGCAAAACATACATACCTATCATTCCTATCCACAAATATATTTCTCTGAAGACCCGTTGTTGACTCACAACTAAAAACATCATTACTGAGTCTATTCCAGTCATTTACCCTTATTTGAGACTCAATTCCTTCCCATCCTTTGATAATTGTAACTTGAATCCATCTTTTCTAGTTCTATCCTGATTACAAGACCTAAGGATTTTATTTATATCCCTGATATGTATTCCTTAAACCACTTAATTACCTGTATCAAATCTCCTCTTAATATACGCCTTCCTAGATTAATGAAAATTTTTTCATATTATGTTCCATGCAGTCCGACCCAAGAAGATGACATTTCACACACACACACACAAACACACACACACACACACACACACACACACACACACACACACACACACACACACACACACACATATATATATATATATATATATATATATATATATATATATATATATATATATATATATATATATATATATATATATATATATATATATATATATATATATATATATATACACACACACACACACATACTGAAACTGAAGCACAAAATAGAATCATTATATGTATATTTTTTTCTATGCAAATTTGATTCAGTCACATTTTTTCTTCACTGAAAATGTTAAGATTTGACTCCATCCATAAATATCTTTCATTATTATTATTATTTTTTATGAAATCATCACTAGTTATTTAGGGAAATGAGGTATTCAAGTTTGCTGACAGTTTTCGCCAAGCAATAAACTAAATCTAATTTGCCCACATTTTCGAACAATTTTACTTTAAAAGAGTGTTTTCTGTACATGCCCCAAATTATTCAACAGTTTACCTGTGAGTTAAAAAGACCCTTGTTAAAACAAACCACTATTTAGCATTTAAAAAGGAAATTAGCAAACATATACTTGAGCATCAAGGTTCTTCACAGATCTTTAGGATTACAGTTGTCTATTAATTAATCAATTATTAACAGTCGATTGGTTTCTCTGTAACTTAGGAGGAGGAGGCAGTAAGCCCCTACCGAAACGATAATTACTCCCAGTGAGGTCTAAAGCACTGTTCAGGGGGTGCTGTGAACTTATCATTAAACCCAGCTGTGACCTCACTGAACGTTTCCCTTTGTATCTCACAACACAAGGGGGCAGTCACAGCCTGCCCTGTAAAGACAACTCTCTTCCTCCACACAAAACTACAAGCACCTAATAACACACACATCCTTCACTCAAGAATTCAGAATTATCTTGGCGGCTCCTACACCAGCCTCGGAGTCCCCATCTGGGGAGGGGACCACAAATGACCCCAGGTCGGACTACTCCTCTGATAATGACCCTAAGTGTCTTGACACCCCCCTCAACTTTTTCTTCATTAACTTCTGCAACATTTGTAGTCTTAGATCTAATTTTCAATCTGTAGAACACCACCTCTCTTCTTCTAAACCTCATCTTCTTTTCCTCACTGAAACTCAGGTGTCTGAGGCAACTGACAGTAGCCCCTTTTCTGTTCCTTCCTACTTTCTCTATCCTCATTTTCAATCCAAATCTGGATGTTGCGTTTATGTGCGCAACGACTTATCCTGCTCTCGTGCCCACGCTCTTGAATCTTCCGAGTTTTCCACCATCTGGCTACGACTACAGAGTCACTCTCATACTAAATTCATCTGTGCTGTATACCTCTCACCTAACTCCTCTGACTATAAGAAATTGTTTGACTACTTTGACTCTCTTCCCTTTTGCAGAGATCTCCATTCTTGGAGACTTCAACGTTCACCACCAGCTTTGGCTTTCCTCTCCCTTCACTGACCATCCTGATGAACTAGCCTTCAACTTTGCTATCCTCCAAGACCTAGAGCAATTGGTGCAACACCCTACTCGTATTCCTGACCGTCTTGGAGATACGCCCAACATTCTTGACCTTTTCCTGACCTCTAATCCTTCTGCTTATACTGTCACCCTCTCTTTGTTGGGCTCCTCCGATCACAGTCTCATATCTGCATCTTGTCCTATCGCTCCAATCCCTCCTCAGGATCTCCCTAAGCGAAGGTGCCTCTGGCGTTTTGCCTCTGCTAGTTGGGTGGATCTTAGGAGGACTACTGCCTCCATGTCAGAGACCCGTCTTTATGTGCCGAGCACACAACAGAGGTGACAGTGTCTGGCATGGAGGTGTACATTCCTCACTCTTTTTCTCGACCTAAACTTTCCAAACCTTGGTTTAACACAGCTTGTTCTCGTGCTATACATGATAGAGAGGTGGCCCACAAAAGGTACTTAAGCCTTCCATCACCAGAATCTCATGCACTTTATATTTCTGCCCGGAACCATGCCAAGTCTGTTCTCCAACTAACCAAAAACTCCTTCATTAACAGAAAATGTCAAAACCTTTCAAGATCTAACTCCCCTCGTGACTTCTGGCATCTAGCCAAAAATATCTCCAATAACTTTGCTTCTTCTTTCCCTCCTTTATTTCAATCAGATGGCACCACTGCTATCACATCTATTTCTAAAGCTGAACTCCTCGTTCAAACCTTTGCTAACAACCCTGCCTTGGATGATTCAGGGCTTGTTCCTCCCTCTCCTCCACCCTCTGACTACTTCATGCCACCTATTAAAATTCTTCGCAATGATGCTTTCCATGCCCTCGTTGGCCTAAACCCTCGGAAGGCTTATGGACCTGATGGGGTCCTTCCTATTGTTCTCCGATACTGTACCTCCGTGCTTGCACCTTGCCTTGTCAAACTCTTTCAACTCTGTCTGTCAACATCTACCTTTCCTTCTTTCTGGAAGTTTGCCTACATTCAGCCTGTTCCCAAAAAGTGTGACCGTTCTAATCCATCAAACTACCGTCCTATTGCTTTAATTTCCTGCCTAACTTAAGTTTTTTTAATCTATCCTCAATAGGAAAATTCTTAAACATCTATCACTTCACAACCTTCTATCTGATCGCCAGTATGGGTTCTGTCAAGGCCGCTCTACTGGTGATCTTGATCTTCTGGCTTTCCTTACTGAGTCTTGGTCATCCTCTTTTAGAGATTTTGGTGAAACTTTTGCTGTTGCCTTGGATATATCAAAAGTTTTTGAGTCTGGCACAAAGCTTTGATTTCCAAACTACCCTCCTACGGTTTCTATCCTTCTCTCTGTAACTTCATCTCAAGTTTCCTTTCTGACCGTTTTATTGCTGCTGTGGTAGACGGTCACTGTTCTCCTCCTTAATCTATTAACAGTGGTGTTCCTCAGGGTTCTGTCCTGTCACCCACTCTCTTCTTATTAGTCATCAATGACCTTCTAAACGAAATTTCTTGCCCTATCCACTCCTACGCTGATGATACCACCCTGCACTTTTCCACGTTTTTTTCATAGACGTCCAGCACTTCAGGAAGTAAACATTTCACGCAGGGAAGCCACAGAATGCTTGACTTCTGATCTTTCTAAAATTTCTGATTGAGGCAGAGCAAACTTGGTATTGTTCAATGCCTCAAAAACTAAATTCTTCCATCTATCAACTCGACACAACCTTCCAGACAACTATCCCTTCTTTTTCAATGACACTCAACTGTCCCCCTCTTCTACACTGAACATCCTCGGTCTGTCTTTTACTTATAATCTGAACTGGGAACTTCACATCTCATCTCTAGCTAAAACAACTTCTATGAAGTTACGCGTTCTGAGACGTCTCCGCCAGTTTTTTCTCACCCTTCCAGCTGCTATCTTTGTACAGGGGCCTTAACCGTCCATGTATGGAGTGTTGTGCTTCACATGTCTGGAGGGGGTCCCACTCATAACGCTCTTCCAGACAGGGCAGGGTGGAATCAAAATCTTTTCGTCTCATCAACTCCTTTCCTGTATCTGACTGTCTTCAGCCTCTTTCTCATCGCCGCAATGTTGCATTACTTGCTATCTTTTACCGCTATTTTCATGCTAATTGCTCTTCTGTTCTTGCTAATTGCATGCTTCCCTCGTACGGCCTCACTGCACAAGACTTTCTTCTTTCTCTCACCCCTATTCTGTCCACCTCTCTAATGCAAGAGTTAACCAGTATTCTCAATCATTCATCCCTTTCTCTGGTAAACTCTGGAACTCCTTGCCTGCTTCTGTATTTCCACCTTCCAATGACTTGAATTCCTTCAAGAGGGAGGTTTCAAGACACGTATCCTTCAATTTTTGACTACTGCTTTGGACCCTTTTTTGGGACTGGCATCTCAGTGGACTTTTTTTTTTATTGGATTTCTGTTGCCCTTGGCCAGTGTCCCTCCTACATATAAAAAAAAAAATAGCATCTGTCAATTAAGAAGCTACGATTCGCTTGGCAGTTGTTATGTACTTTACATTACTTCATATTGTCTTTTTACACATGTATATATTATAGCAGAGAGAGAGAGAGAGAGAGAGAGAGAGAGAGAGAGAGAGAGAGAGAGAGAGAGAGAGAGAGAGAGAGAGAGAGAGAGAGAGAGAGAGAGAGAGAGAGAGAGAGAGAGAGAAAGAGAGAGGAAAAATTAGAGAATAAGTAGATAATTCCTCTTTTCTGCACTACAGAACTATATAAGAGACTAATGCAATAATAAATGTCTAAAAAATTGTAGCTTATGGGAAAAAACTCTCCAGCAGTGAAAGGGTTAAGGACAATAACAGCTCCCTCTTAAGAAAAAATTCTTGGTACCATATTCCGAAACACTTCTGTGCTTCACCTCCACTACATTCAAGAGGCTCTAGTTCAATTCTTTTACGGTTCTAGTGACAGATTAACCAGATGTCTATACTAATAACTCTTGAGAATCCGGCTAATCATCTCTGTGGCCTTTGAAAACAGTCGTGGTGTGTGAGAGAAAAGCGTTTCAGAATACGGGTCTTAGCGAGGTGAGCAAGACGTGAACCTTAAGCTGCCAAGTGACAGTGGAGGACAACAGCCCCTGAGTCAGCGAGCAGTGAGTGTGCGTGTGTATCAGTTATCTCAGACTTCCGCCTGGTATGGCAAGTACAATTTTTTCTATTCCACGTACCAGTTTTATATTAACAGGTGAACTACACGTGTTGGAATTTTCCTCCTCCTCCTTCTTCCTATTTCTCCGCCTCCTCTTCGTTGTCATCACACCATTTTTCACAGAAGGGATGGAAAAGGAGTGATGATGATTTTCAGTAAGCCGACAATCAGCACATAAATAAAATCGCCTAGTAAAACAGGTCACAAATCTGTCAACCACACAGGGGAAGGCTGCCACATCACACCGCCTCTTGCCTCAGCCTGTCCCTCACAACAACAACAACAACAACAACACAACACACACACACACACACACACACACACACACACACACACACACACACACACACACACACACACACACACACACACACACACTTCTCAGTCACAGGACAAGTCACATCAGTGTTCTCACTGTATTAAGTCACATATTATGTGAGGTTACGTTAGGTTAGGTTAGGTTACGTTAGGTTTGGTTAAGTTAAGTTAGGTTAGGGTAGATTAGGTTAGGTTAGATCAAGATTACGTTAGGGTAGATTAGGTTAGGTTACATTAGGATAAATTAGGTTAAGTTAGGTTGTGTTAGTTTAGGTTAGATTAATTCAGGTTATGTTAGGTTGTGTTACGATGGATTGAATCTAACTTAGGTTAGATTAGATTAAGTTTGGTCAGATTGTGATGTTAGATTTAGCTGTTAAGTAACTTAGGTTACGTTAGGTTAGGCTGGGTTAGGTTAACTCAGGTTACATTAGAATACGTAGGGATATGATGAGTTTGGTACTGTTTCACATAAAGGTCACAGGGCCAATTTTGGGGCCTGAGCACAACCAAAAAAAAAAACAGGATATGTTCACACCTGTAACCTACAACAAGTGCGAGTTTAGTATTGTCTGTGTGTCGGCTGAACAGGCACGCTGTACAGAAAGACCGATACTTGAGATGCAGGAAAAAACCTTACTCTGAAACACTTATGTGCCACACCTTCACTACATTCAAAAGGCTGTAGTTGAAATTATACGGGCTTTCGAAGATATTTTGTGGTTCTAATGACAGATGAACAAGATTTCTACAATATTAACAGAAAAAGCACTCTTGAGAACCCAGCTAGTCATTTATGTGGCCTTTGAACAATAGTCGTGGTGAGAGCAAAGTATTTGTGAGAATGGGCCACAGTGCTGGACAGAGAGGCGAGGAGGAGACAATGAACAAAAGGTGGTGAAAGAAGAAAAGAAGAGGCACAGAAAGTATAATAGGTGGAATAGGATGGAAGTTTTTGCAGGAAGAGAAAAAAGAGAGTAACGATTTTGCAAGATGGAACATAAATATGTAGATAAGGAGACCGTTTAAAAGGGAAAAAAAAAATAATAATAATAACGAAACTGTAGAAAGATAAAAAGAAATAGTGAAATTATTCTTATTATAAGCGAGAGAGAGAGAGAGAGAGAGAGAGAGAGAGAGAGAGAGAGAGAGAGAGAGAGAGAGAGAGAGAGAGAGAGAGAGAGAGTGTTTAGTGGTAGCTATCTCCACTCACTTCCATTATGTGTAGCGTGGTCCCTCAATCTCAAGTCTTCTGATCTGCTGACAATCTCCGCATAAAACCTGACAAATGACGAAGGCCCGAATTTTTAAGCGCATCAGGTTCTCAGCAAGATGGTTTTCAAAGGCTACACAGATGATTAATCAGGTTTTTGTGTGTGTTTCTTAGATCCGTATTCAGGAACGCTTATTATTTTCAAAGGCCACAGAGATGATTAGGCGGGTTATCAATATCATTTCTCCTTTCGATAATGTGCAAATTTTGTTAGCCGGTCACTACAACCAGAAAAAACAGCCTAAAAAAAACTCGCATCAACTAGAGCCTTTTGAAAGTAGTGTTCCAGAATAGTCCATGGTGAGGAATCCTTGTTAAACTATCATTCAGATCGTGCTGGTATCCTTTAACCCTCTGCTGCATATTATTCTTCCATAATCACCTATAACTTGTTAGACATTTTTACGCTACAGTATACGTAGAATTGCAGCTTAGAGGGGACGAGATTAACTTTCTTTCTGCCTTGTTTTTCTGTGAGTACATGCAGTAGTTTATTTATTTTTTTTCAAAGTGCTCTAATAAATGAGTGACTGTAGCACCGGAAGGGTTGGAATCCCAGAAGTATTCACTACACCCTGTTAAAATTAGTTGAGATCAAACGAAACCCATGATTAAATAAAAAAAAAAAAAAACGCACAGTAAAAGCGAATACAGAAGGTTACTTGATTTCTGCCCATGGCTATATCACCCTGCTGGTTGGCGCAGAGCTGCCTCAGACATATACAGTGCATCAACTGAGAAGACACATACGTAGGTCAGTAATTAGGACAAACATCATAAAGTTGGATTTAAAAAAGAAGTGTAAAAAAAAAAAAGAAAAAAAAATGAAAGGAATTAGTTTTTACATACAATGGCAGATGAATGAAACGCTCAGTATTCAGGTTATTAGCGCAGGACGATTAGGGAACTTTAAATTAAAATAAGATTAGATAAATTCATGGAAGAGGATAATAGTGGAAATAGAGAGGTATGTTTTATGCAGGGGCTGCCACATGCAGGCTTGATGGCTTCCTGCGGCTTCCCTTATGTTCTTATCTTGATAACAAGATATATAGATATAATTTTTGGTGAAGTGTTCATTGGTTTCTTATTTGGATGACTGATTGATTAATTAATTTTGGATAAGTGTCCTATTGCTGAAAGAGTAAAGTTTTTAATATGTTTTGTTTCTCTCCCTGCATATCCACGCAAGCACACACACACACACACACACACACACACACACACACACACACACACACACACACACACACACACACACACACACACACACACACACACACACACACACACACACACACACACATCGATGAGACTTGGCAGTAATAGCTAATGTCAACAAACAACAGGCCTAAATGGCGGTTGTTGCTGGGAAGATAAAATCTACAATAGGTATTTGTTACTCAACATTCACTTAAAACGTGGCAAAAGCAGTGAGTATAAATTCTACAGGCACCACTCACAGGAAAAGTTGTGATGAGGGGTAAATAAACCTCTCAACACCCGTAACTTTATCTTTTGCTCAGTTAAATCGTAATTATAATGTACCGCACTTCCCGCTGCGTAAAACGCGCCGGAGTATGAGACGCACCTTTAATTTGGCAAGATATATTTAGAAAAATTTTATTTAAAACTTCAATTTTTTTAATCACTACTTTTTTTTTGGTCATATTTTCTGCAACATTTGACCTAAAATCATGAAAAGAACACCATATGAAATGCCTGTGTTTTTCCTTTGCCATGATGTTTGTTTTTATCTAAGTCACTGGTGTTTTAGTTCAGCAAGGAGTACAAGTAGAATTACAATACATCAACTCCCATATATTTTAGCATGATTTTGATTTGGAATCATTATCAAGTAAACAGACACAATTCATTCTAGGGACACCCGGGAACTAATGTGTCAAGCGGAGGTGCTTTGCGTGTTAGTCTCGCACCAGTAACAGTAACCCTTAGGGCAGCGGTTCTCAACCTGGGGCAAGCATCACTCTGTCCTGGCAGGACAATAATAAAGCAAAAGTGTTCTCATCAGCATTCAATTATTTGCTTATTGATTTTATTTATTTATTTATTTATTATTTTACTTATTTATTTATCTATTTATTGATTTTTTATTCATTTATTTATATATTATTTATTTGTTTATTTATTTATTTATTTATTTATTTTATTTTATTTTATTTATTATTTATTTATTTTTATTTACTTATTTATTTTTTCATTTATTTATTTATCTTATTTTATTTTATTTATTTATTTATTTATCTTTTTTTTTTTTTGCCTTTTTTTTTTGTGGGAGTGGGATTTGGGAGAAAAATGAAGGGCAGCCACACAAATGTTGAGAATTTATGAAGGGAGGAATGGAGAGAAAAAGGCTGAAAACCATTGCCTTAGGGTATAAGACGCAGGGTGATTTTTCGAATCTTTGAATCTTCTTTTTATCTATCTATATACCAGGCTTGCAATCCCACACGGGGTGGTCTACGCAAAGCACCACACACTCACATGCACACATCATTCACACTCAGAGCCCCGTCACCCCTTAGTGGAAAGGAGGAGTCTCTTGGAACACCTGGCTATATACCATCACAGCAAGGACAGGCAGGATGCACTGGTTTACCTCTGTCTCGTCATATAAAATTATTCCCTCCCCTGCACCTACTCCAGTCCGTAGTAATCTTACTAATCGCAAAATTAAACTAGTACAAGTACTTAAACGTTTTATTAAACTTGACCACGTTTATCTTGCTTAAAGTGTTACCTCTCAAAATTACTATGTAGAGTAGAACAAGATAATTTCATTACACTGCGAAGCCATAGCAGTCACGGAGTGAAAACTCCAACGAATCAAGAACGAAAAGACGACAAAAATCAGATAGAATTTTTCTTTTCCATGTATGAGGGGCACTGGCCAAGGGCTGCAAAAGCTTAGAAAAAGAAAAAAAAACTACTGAGGTACCAGTCCCTAAAAGAAAAAAGATTAAAAGGATTATCCAAAATTGGAGGAGAATTATCTTGAACCGTCACTTTTGAAGTCAAGTCATAGGTAGAAGGAAATATAGAAACAGGCAGGAAGTACCAAACTTTACCGGTAAAAGTGATGAAAGATTTACAATACTTGTTAACTTTTGTATCAAAGTGGTGGACAGAACAGAGGTGAGAAAAAGTAGAATGTCTCGTTCAGGAAAAGTCTATCAATACAGAATAGATAATATATGATTAGTCTGCACACAACACGAGAATATTCCTGATGCCATTTTCATCCTTGCTTCGCCTTCCAACTTTCCTTAAGCCTTATATATAAATCAATAAATGTAAATAAATAAATAAATAAAACAATATAAAATTAAAATAAGGCTTATATATTTTTTTTATTTACTGTGTTCTTCTGGGTGTTTTTTTTTTCTTTTTTTTCTGCACTTTATAGTGGAGACAGAGGAGACAAAAAGAGAGTTTGGAGGTTAATCTTACTTTTTAAGACTACAAAAATTAAGTAAGATTGTTCAATACAAAAACAAGTGTCAAAAAATAATGGTGATTAAAGGAAAAATTGGGCAGAAGTCGTCCCAGAAAAATCCCACTCATGACCAGTATACGGACCCAAGACATTGAAGCCAGACGCCTGAGTTACCGCGCTGGCTATTCTACTAACCAGAAACCCAAGTACAAGCACTGAGAGATTTGAAACACTCTATGGACCATATTCTGAAAAACTTCTGTGCCGCAACTTTACTACCTTCAAAAGCCTCTAGTTAAAGGTATACGGATTTTTAAGGATGTCTTTTATGGATGTAATGATGGGTTAACATGATTTCCACATTACCAAGAGGAGAAACACTCTTGAGAACCCGGTAAATCATCTGTGTGACCTTTGAAAATAGTCGTAGTGAGAGAGCAAAGCGTTTCTGAATACTGGATCATCACTATTTCAGCTGTCAATGGTCTTTCCAAACCATACACTTGTATCAGGCAATTTTGCTTACCCTGAGGAGCCAAGCAGTCATTGTGTAGTTACGGCGATCATTCCTTTCCATAGCTTACTAGCGGCCCGTATTCTTGAATGTTTTTTTGCCTTTCATTAAGACAAATTTCAAACCCTACAAAGATGGTTCGTCGAGTTTCATGTTTTTTTTTTTTTTTAATGATGGTGCGAAATGTGAAAATTTAATTACAATATGTGAATCCTTACCTACTCAACGTGTCTACACATACTGCTCCACAACTAGAATAAGATTTATTAATGCTTTGCTCTCTCTCCATGACTGCTTTCAGAGGCCACAGAGATGATTAATCGGGTTCTCAAGATTAGTTCTCCACTTAATAACGTAAAAATCTTGTTAATCTGCCGCTAGAACCTTGAAAATATCCTTGAAAACCCGTGTGTAACTTCAACTAGATTCTTTTTTTCTAAGTAGTGAAGGTGCAGGCGGGCAGAGGTGTTTCAGAATATGTCTATGACCCCGAGCTGGCCGGTTGTGGTAGTCTTGCGGGCCAGTGGGATCAGCGGTTCACTACGGTAGGCCAGTTAATACCAAACACTCCTCAGCTAAACTTCCAGGATTTAGTATGAATCGTCTGTAATGGCGAGGAGACACGGCATTGCTAGGCGCGCTGTCTGGTGACCACTTTCCAGTATGACATCCTCCCTTTTTATCCGTTTTCTTTATGACGTCACCTCTTCCTTTTAACCTAATTGTAATGTAAATGTATCTCGAGTGTAATTCACATTTCCATATTTACAAAAATGCAACAAAGATCACTTATCACTTATCAAGCGTGGAGTGGGACAAACTTTTATTGCATTATCACTTTAATCATGCAAAGACCGATAACTTCCACAAAATATTAAACACTGGAATCATGACAACACCGTAAAAGCCCAATAACTCCCACTACAACCTATCAAATAATCATTAGAATCATGAAAATACCATTGACAACCCTATTCACTTCCACTATGAAAATAAATAAATAAATAATAGAGCCTATCAATGCTTTTCTATAATCAAGAAAGTACCCTTGAAAGTCCCATCAATTTCCACTGGGAATCATTAAAGCACACACAAAAATATAAAATAAAAAGGAAAAAAATAATAATCCCAACTAAAGCCTTAAGAAATAATAAAATAAAATAAAGAAATACTGACACGGTTCAGAACACAGTCTGATGACTAAAACAAGATGGCGGCATGAATCTGATCGACTTTCTAATCGTTAAGTTCATTCGTTCCCACACGACAGCTAAGTGTTTGTGATTGCATAACATTCCGACACTGGTAACTAAGCATCTCAAGGTAACCTAAGGTGGTTAGTGGCTAAGCGTTTGCCTCACTCTCCCACACAGCGTTATGTAACTGACCATCTAGCACAAAGGACTGTCCACTGCTCACTAAAAGCATGTTGGGAAAACTTTACGCAACTTGCTACCTCTTAAACATGTATGGAGGCTGAAGAGACCACATGATGCCTTTTTGCTTGTGTGTGTGTGTGTGTGTGTGTGTGTGTGTAAGAGGGCATGTGGGCTAAGGCAATAAAAAATGCATAAAAAAGGCCCACTGAAAGTATCAGTCCCTCAACATTATAGTCAGAAAAGGATTATCCAAACTTATAAGAAGTGCCCTAACCTCCCTCTTGAAAGAGTTCCACTCGAAGGTAGGAGAAAATACAGAAGCAAGCAGAGAATTACAGACTTTATCAGTAAAAAGAATGAAAGATTGTGTGAGAATACTGTATTAGAAAGGTGATCAGAATAAGGGTAAGAGAAAGCAGACCTTGTATAGCGAGACAGCAGAAGTTGAGGAAGGCATGCAGAATAACAGCACCCGAATAACAGTTAGCGACTAAGAATCGATAAAAGATATTAAGAGGTGCAACCTTACAGCGAAGAGGCTGAAGACAGTCAGATAGAAGAGACGAGCTGATGAGACGAGATACTTTTAGTGCCTTGCTTGCTATCAGTGATATGAAAAAAGAAAAAAAAAAAAAGGCGTAACCATCTTCCTATCTAATACAGATTTCGAGTGTGGAAAGTGGATCTCTGTATGGCACGTACTGTTAGTGCGCTATGGACGACCTGTGGTCTTCTTATCTAATTATAGCTCTGTCACAGTTCCACCGACGAAAACTCTCCCGTGATAGTATTACCCGAAATCACTTTTCCTAGCCTTCCATGATACATTCTGCTAGGTAGGAGTGGCTCCTACTTCGGCGAGTCACGTGTCACATTTTTTTTCACACCAACAAGGCCCAATTTTATGACAACGCCATTCAGCGCGGAATGACCCATAATGCAGGCCAAAATATAACGACCGCAAAAAAATAATAATTCCCACTCTATAAACTTAAAGTAAGCAGTTGTAAGTAAACGTCTGTACTACTTCACTAGGCAGAGCGTGTCCCTGCCAGACTTACCGTGACATGCCATCTTGTTCCTTTTTACTTTTTTTTTTTTTTTTTTTCGTGTGTGTGTGTGTGTGTGTGTGTGTGTGTGACCAGCATCACACCATCGTAGACTGGTATTTTCCTTCCAGACATGCTATCTACTACTGATTTATTTATTTATTTTATTTATCTATTCATTTTTTTTTTTTTATGTAGGAGGAGCACTAGCCAAGGACAACAAAACTGTAATAAAAAAATAAATAAATAAAAAAAAAGGCTCACTGAGGTGCCGGTCCCCGAACAGTCAAAAGCAGTAGTCAAAAATTGCAGGATGTCTTGAAACCTCCCTCTTGAAGGAGTTCAAGTCATAGGAAGGTGGAAATACAGAAGCAGGCAGGGAGTTCCAGAGTTTACCAGAGAAAGGAATCAATGATTGAGACTACTGGTTAACTCTTGCATTAGAGAGATGGACAGAATAGGGATGAGACAGAAAAAAAAAGTATTGTGCTGCGAGGCCGCGGGAGGAGGGGAGGCATACAGTTAGCAAAATCAAAAGAGCAGTTAAGCATGAAAATAGCGGTAGAAGATAACAAAAGATGCAACATTGCGGCGATGAGATAAAGGGTGAAGACAGTCAGTTAAAAGAGAGGAGTTGATAAGGAGAAAAGCTTTCGATTCCACCCTGTCTAAAAGAGCGGTAAGAGTGGAATCCCCCCCCCATATATGTGATGGATCGGATGAGGCTCCGGTATTGAGTTAGCAAATGGTGGGATGAGAAAAGGTGTCGTAGACGACTCAGAACACCGAACTTTATAGATGCTGTTTTACCTTCTATGAAGTTTCTATTCTATGTATACAGTACCTAATAATTCATTACAGCGGTTTTTTTTCTTTTTGTCCGTCCGTCCGTCTCGCGTCTCCACCGCACTGGAATGGTACTTGTATATAAAACAAGCACCATTCAACAAAAAATGTTTGATAACTTACTCATATTCCTACTGTATAAAGAGTTGTCAGCAAACTGTCCATCAAGAGGCAGTGTGTCTGGCGTGCCCAGGTGTGCGTGGCTCTCTGGCCGGGGCACCACAGGCTTTGTGTGAACTCGGCAGCCTGAGCCGTGATGCTCCACGCCCTTTGTGCACCATTACTGCACAGAGAGAGAGAGAGAGAGAGAGAGAGAGAGAGAGAGAGAGAGAGAGAGAGAGAGAGAGTGTGTGTGTGTGTGTGTGTGTGTGTGCTGGGCCGCCGCCAGGGTGAGGTGGCGGTACCAGCGAGAGGAAGGACAAGTAACGGAGCCAGCCAGTCCTCGCCTGCGTGCCCCACCCACTCCTTCCCTCAGACCCGCTGTGATTCATCATCCCACCCTTTGTTCTCCACCCTCACCTGTATTACTGTTCTTCTTGATGCATGCACTACCTATGTATTTATTTATTTATTCATTTATTGGGTAGGGGGTGGTCAAATTTTTTTTGGCTATAATTACTGTGCGTACCTTGTGTAAAGTTAATGATAATAATAATAATAATAAAAATAATAATAATAATAATAATAATAATAATAATAATAATAATAATAATAATAATAATAATAATAATGATGATAATAATAATAATAATATTGATAACACTGATAATGATAATAATAATAACAATAATAATAATAATAACAATAATAGTAATAATAATAATAATAATAATGCACTGAGTTTACTGTTAGCTTTATACACGTAGAGCATATTATATTGTGAAGTTGGAAACAAAAATTGACAAGGAATCCAATGTTTTCTTATGACACCTCCTGGGTGGACTGCGTTGGTAATTAACAGACGAATCTATTCATATAGTCTTCATCTTTTATTGCTTGAACAGTGATGACAGTAACAGAAGATAGGGAGAGTTACAGAAGATGAGAAGAGTAACTACCTACAGTGCCTACACTGTAGGTAATTTATGAGTCAACAACACAAATACTTTAGCAAGCTATATGTATAAACTATAACAACAAAGGCACCAATTTACAGTGTACTACATGGATAGGGCAACATTAAGCATATAATACAATACATACAACATTAAGGTGAGTTACTGAAACAACCTCAACTTACTGATTTCGAAATGCATCGTGTTTCTCTGCGAAATACGATGCCTTTCTCAAATTGTGACCTGCACAATGAAAGAATCAACAGTGAAATTAAAGAATTGAATTGATCAAAACTTAATCTAACTTAAGTTTCCCATGAAAAACGCTAATGTTGTTTCAATACTATTAATTTCAACATACAGTAAAAGTGACAATCAAAAGAACAACAAAGAAATTAGCATAAACTGTATTCTCAAGTGTTCCGGTGTCTAATCTCCATTAACAAGTTGTAGTGGAAGTTGACAGGGTCGTCAAGAGTGTTTTCATGATTACTGTGACATTTTGACATGGTTTCTGCATCATGTATGAGAGAGAGAGAAAAAAAAAAACCTTGAGAACCAGGCTAATCATCTCTGTGGCCTTTGAAAATAGTCCTGATTGAGAATAAAGCACTTTAAAATGAGTGCCCTGTCAGAAATACAGCAATTAAGGCAACAAATAAACCAACAAACAGTGAAGTACTTAGATAGGACAAGAAATAAATCAACATAAAGGAGACAAGAGGACCAGAACAAAACACAAAACATATAATGATTACAACACACCAACATTAAATATCACTAAATGAGACCGACAATGTGTGCTCATTTTATAACAATATTTGTAGAAGTAGTAAACAAAAAAATTAATAATAATAATAATAATAATAATAATAATAATAATAATAATAATAATAATAATAATAATATCTGGAAATACAGTATCTCCATATGAATGAAGAATGAATGGAAGGCGAAGCTTGTCTGTTATTGTGCATTGATCCAAGAACTATGTCTGAACAAATCTGGTGGAATTTATGCACAATTCCATTCTATTTTTTTGTTTACAAGGAAAAAAAAGGAAAGAAAACATTTCAATTTTTTTCATGGAAAGATTTTTTTTTTTTTTTTTTTTTTTTGCCAAGTGTGTCTTTCTCAAACCTCCCTACATTGCCACTAACACAGGCAAGGTCACAGGCAGACAATAAATAGAGATTAAAAACCTTCACTAATCAATAACAACAAGGATGACATAAGTAAAATCCTCAGAATGAATAATGAGGATAAAACAAGAAATAATTGGTTTAAGCTTGAAAAAAAAAATAAATAAATAAATAAAATAAGAGAGGTAGGAAAGAAATGACTGGGTGGTGGATGAATAGAATGGACTCTATAATTAGGTTGTTTGTGCCGAATCATTAGGGAGGTTTAAAAGAAGATTAGACAAATTTATAGATGGGGATGATAAGTGGGAACAGGCAGGTGTGTTTTATACAGGGACTGCCACATCTAGGCCTGATATGACTTCTTACAGCTTTCCTTATTTTATTGTGTTCTCATGTTCTTATGATTGAATGTTCCAACTGTAAAGAGTAAACCAGGAATTTTTTTTCTATTCTTTTTACGATCACTTACTTATGGTAAACATAAAATGTGCCATTATGAGGTTTGTGTGCCAGAAAAAAAATCCTGTACAAGTCTGTGTTTATGTATGGTAAAGGACCAGCCTCCTACCAATACTGAAATATAACAAATGAAATGTCATACATTTCAAAATAAAAGCAGAACCAGAGTAATTGTAGTGACAGTATAATGACCACGAGTACAAAGGCATTAAAAATTATCTTGGAACCTGATCAGTGTTCCCAATGTCTAAGGTGCTTGTTTTCTAGTCAGGAGTCTGAACCCTGGGTAAGGCCTCTCATGGCTGAAGATTTACCCTGCCTTCAGATCAATTTCTCAGTGTTTCAACAAGGACTGCCACCTGCAGGCCTGATGTCTTCTTGCTGCTTCCCTTATTTTCTGATGTTCTTATGTTCTTATGAATCTCCCAAGGAAGGCATTGCATTGGTGGCAGCAGTGGAAACCCCAGTAAATAATATATGTATGGTGTAGTGGTATAATGTGTGTATAATATATAATGTTTAGGCAAGGATCACCCCACATGCTCTCTTCTCAGCCTTAAAGGAAATGGAATCTAATGAGTTGATAGTAAACAGGAAATTGAAACACAAAAATCTGATCTAAATGGAGGGAGGAAGCCATGTAGTGAATCCTCAATATGATCTTGGAATCTGATAATTGATACAGTCCATGTGTAAGGTGCTGTCATTGTTATGTGGTCAGGGCCACCAACGGCTACAGACTTATCTTGCCCTCACACCAATTTCTCATTGTTTCTATGGGTTGCCTGCTATTTTTTTTTTATGTAAGAGGTGCATTGGCCAAGGACAACAAAAAGCGCAAAAAAGCACAATGTGATGCCAGCCCCAAAAGAAAGATTAAAAAAGGATTATCCAAAATTGGAGGACAAATGTCTTAAAACCTTCCTTTTCAAGAGTTCAAGTCATAGGAAGGAGGAAATACAGAAGCAGGTAGGCAGTTCCAAAGTTTACTAAAAAACAGGAATGACTGAGAATACTGATTAACTCTTGCATTAGAGAGGTAGAAATAACAGGGGTGAGGGAAAGAAGAATATCTTGTGCAGCTCAGTGGCAACATGTGGGACTTACATATTTGTCTTGAGTGCCCTGCCAGGGCCTCAGGCACTCAGTCCCCTGGTAACAATCACCCATGTACAATTGGGAAAACTTTAACTTGGTATAAGAAATCCATAAAAAAACAGGAAACTGGTAAATCATTTTAACAAGATAGAAAAGGATCCTTAGAAGGCACAGTCGAAAGTGTGTGTGTGTGTGTGTGTGTGTGTGTGTGTGTGTGTGTGTGTGTGTGTGTGTGTGTGTGTGTGTGTGTGTGTGTGTGTGTGTGTGTGTGTGTGTGTGTGTGTGTGTGTGTGTGTGTGTGGCACACACACACACACACACACACAAAAGGTAAAAAAACAGCAACCTGAAGAATTAGTTGTGACGTTCTATATTACCTCGCTACAACCTAAAACTGTAAATAACCAGCTAATGCACATACATTCATTACACATATCTAATAAATATGTAATATCTTAAAAATAAATTATTACTTAGAGCTACTAAAATTCAAGGGTACAATAACTATAGAACCTATCTGAAAGATAAATAGAAAACAAAGTTACAGCTGCTAAAACAAGGAATAATGGTCACTTCCAAGATTCAAAGGACCATTTCTCATTCAGGTAGGCAAATGAAATGCTCTTTTCTTTTTTTTCAAGTAAGAGGGGCACTGACCAATGGTGACAAAATTTATATAAAAAAGGCCCACTGATATGTTGGATCCTAAAGAAAAAGGGCCAAAAAGGATTAACCAAAACTATTGTGAAAATCAAAATCCTTTAACTGGTGAAATGGACAGAAGCAATCCCAATTCTGATATTCGATACAAATTTTCTGGGGCTACAAGACTGATGTTTGAGAATGATGCTGAAATAACGGTCACTGAATCATGCAACCCACCGGAACCTGCACTTAACTCACGCATGTACACTTTCAAGTTTGTAATTTTCTCCCACCAATATTATTTCCTTCACTTCTTTCATTCTAAGCCACTGACATGAAATATAGTACCACAGATAAGTTGTTGGTCAAGATTCCCAAACTTTCCTTTAGATGAATAACCAAAATACAAACAATTAAGTATCAGACCTGTAAAAACTTGCACTGTACAGTATAAGAAAACCTCATAATGTCACAATATTGGTTTACACATTAGATATTCCAAATATTAAGTACCTTGATCTCATACGGCAAGGGAGCATGCAGAATGTATGGAGTCTTAAATGTCAGCAAAAATATTTTCCAGACCAACATTTAACTGCATTTCCAACCTCAGGAGAGAGAGAGAATTTTTCTGGTATAACTCTTTACCTTCATGTCAGTTTGTTTATATGATGCAGTGCAATGGTAATACATGGGCAGAGGGTGCAAGAGTGGCAGGTCCATGGGGGGATGAGAGTGAAGGCACCTTGTGTGGCCTTGTGGCAAGACTCAACACAGGCTAGGCAGCTCTTTGGGGTGGGAGGGAGGGGGAGCATTACACCTGCAAGGGAACCAATGACTGTGAGCAAAACTGAGGCAGGACAAAATATGTGTGTCATGAAGCTGACCAACACAAGCATGGCTAAGTGACATGAGGGAAAACTGCTGGACTCTCTCACTACATATGGAGGCTGACATGAGGACTGAGGGAATCCTGAAACTTGAGCAGTGCCACAATACACACTATAGTACAATGGATATGATATATAAATGAAATCAACAATTATCCAACACAATACTACACAAAATTTGAAATTCATGCTTACTACTGTTGCCACTAAAATAACTCCCATGTTCATGAGAGGAAATATGAAGATACTACTGTGAATAGTAATTTACATATGTAAGTGCATTTTTTACAGGTTAAGTAAGCTTACACTGTATACAATACACATGAAGGGAAGGAATAATGTTAATGCTGTACTGCTTACAACCAGTTAGGAAGAGAAAGGCATTCACTACATTAACTCGGGAAAGCAGGACACTGGATCACCCACCAGATCTCAACAAAGCTTCATGAAGCAAAGAGACCAGATAGTTCAATTATCTACCACCATGCTACATCTCTGTGGAAATCTGCATATACAGAGGCACACTCCCTCACAGGTGGTGATAGTTTGTGAGCACCAGTGGTGGGCACCTTTGAAAATACTTCAGCAATCTGAAAATTCTGTAACTGTTCACCTAGTTTCACTTCCAGATTTACTTTTCTACAAACTTACAGATTTTCTTTTACAGAAGGGCTTCTGCAAGAACAATCTTGTCCAGAAAGCTGCAACCGAGTCAGTGAAAAGTGGAATGACAATGTCACAATGCACTCACAGTGGTCAGTGACTCTCAGGTGTGTGAGTGTAATGCACAGAACCCTGACTACTAACTAGTGACACTGATTACTAATCAGTGAAAGTAAAAGTGTTGCTAGAAACACTTACTTTACAAGTGATTTCATAAATTACACATAATGGGTAAATAACATAACTGAATTATGATTACATTAATGAACAACTTTTTGCCAACTGATTTTATCCCATTACTGTGTTTTGTTGTGAAAATCATGAAACTGATCTGTGTTTGCAGTTTGATATTTGTGTGGAGCTGAAAATTACCAGTTTTGCAGATTTGTGGAGGCAGAAGAAGATGGTTACAATTTGCGCAATGATTCTGCAGAGGTGAATTTTAGTTTGCAGTACCCAATTCTAGTAAGCACTAGTATTAATTCACTTCCAAACTTCAGCTAAGTGCCTTGAGCACCCCATAAACACTATGAAGCCTACACAGGCATCCTTGACTGTCACACCTCAAACATAACACTGAGTGGGAGCATCAGCTCACTAAAGTATTTAGTGACAAAATTCTACTCAAAAATCTAGGACCATATTCTGAAACACTTCTGTGCCACACTTCCATTGCCTTTCAAAATGCTGTATTTAAAGTGACATGAATTTTTAAGAGCATTTTTATGATTCTTGTAAAAAAAAAAAAATAACAAGATTTTTACATAAATAGGAGGAGAAATATTCTCAAGACCTCAGCTAATCACCTCCATGGCCTTTGAAAATAGTGATGAGAAAAAAAACATTTCTAAATACAGGTCTTAGTGACACCATAATTTCATCACTAACAAATGTAACAAGCATAACAAATTCACCAGCACAGTCATGGTCAACAGGCAGGGAATTTGCCACATTCACTTCCTTCAGCTTTAGTGTTTTATGCAATCCTAAGTTCTCTGATCTATTGAAGAATCCCAGTTGTCAGGTTTTGCAGAAAGGCACTCCAAAGATCTGAGGACTAAGACTAAGGAAAACAATATAATGAGAAGTGAGTGGAGCAAGCTACTGACTTCTAACCCTGACTGACTGTGGTATGAAGGACACACATGTTTATATACCATATCCTAAATCACTAGGCAATGGGTGACATTTCAACATACATTACACTCTCTCTCTCTCTCTCTCTCTCTCTCTCTCTCTCTCTCTCTCTCTCTCTCTCTCTCTCTCTCTCTCTTCCTTTTGTTTTGTTGCAATTATAAGTTTTAATTCCCTAGATAAAAGTCTTAATTTCACTATCAAAATGCTCCATCATCACACACACTCCACACTGGGACTCCACCCACACTAATCACACAACTCACTACCAAACCAACAAACATATGTACCTTCTCCACAAACAATAATAGATTATACCTCCGGTCTTTTCTTTGAAACTATATTTTTTTCTCTCTCAAACACTATAGTTAGTGTAGAGTAGGGTATGTTGCTATTTGAAATTCACTTGTATTCACTACAATTCTCTTACTCTCCCTCCCTCATTCCTTTCTTATTTTCTCCCTCCCTCATTCCTTTCTTATTTTCAGTATTCAAACACCACTCTGCTATTTTTTACAGAAAACCTTCTTTTTCCACCTATAGCATTCTTGCCATCCCATCTTTCTTTTCATCCCATCTCCATTTCTGCACCTTCAACATCCACTTTACTAATACTTTTGCCATCACATCTCCCTTCCACTTAAGTGCCCACTTAAGTGCTGCACAGACACTTTATTACACTCTACCCCCCAGACACCCACCGCAACAATCCTGTAATGGCCACATCACCACACATAGAATGCCTGAATCACAGTCTGCATTCTCTAATGTTTCCAAATCTCATCTTGACTACTTTTTACCAGGCTCTAGTGGAAGTTACTGAAGCTTTCAAATAAGTTTTCAGGATTTCAGTGATGGTTCAATACAATTTCTGCATTAACAAAGGGACAAATCACCAATGAGAACCTGGATAATCATCTCTGTGACCTCTGAAAATAGTCCTTAAAAGAGTGTAAATTATTTAAAAATGCAGACCCAAGATCACACACTATTGCCTTGATTATGTTCATTTTGATCCTGGAATCATTTGAGGACATCACAGCAGTTTTGCACCACTGATTCTTACCCTCTTCATGTAACTTTGCTGCATATTGTGTCAAACATTGAGACCCAAGAAAATGCCCCAACATGAACAAAAATATCAAATTGTCCCATACAAAGATATAACACAAGCAGGCAAGTTACCATATAGTACTTTGGTAATAAATGATCCTTTACAATAACATTAAAGATCTTGTATGTGAACTGCAGGACATCAACATAAGTACTAAAAAAAAGAAAGGAAAAATGCATCCAAACAGAAGAACCCCCTGCAGTATTGTCTTATGGGAAGGAAGCTACACCAATGATTCCCCCCAAGGTCAGTGCACCACCACTCTGAGCCACAAGGCTAAGCACCATGCAAACCAATAAGGTGATGGAAGGAAGAGGAGCCAGTGCAGAACTACTTACAGCATTCAGGGTCCAGTCATAGTTGTAGCTGAAGCGGCGCTGGCCATTGGAGGCCTGAAGGAGAGCCTGGGTGATGATGTCATCTGTCACCTGCTCAGCCAGCCACCTGTGCCAGGGGAGAACAGGTCACATCCCTTAGCAGTGAATTACAACAAACTTGGAATATGTCACTGCCTTGCAAAAATCAAGAAGAATCCAAATCTTTACTCTAGATATGCATGTAAAGTGTTCATCATGAGTTTAAAAACATTCTTCATTGGAAAAGATTCTAAAAATATTAAGCTTTCCATGTAACCTTTTGTTGCCAGTATTTGCAGTAGTTGAAATTTTTTTCAAATATAGAGGCAGACCATTGAAACAGACTCAGTTATCAGGTGCAGTGCAGCCCACTGAGAACTTTAAGCAAACATTAGACAAAGGATAATAGGTGAGCACAGGCATATATTTGTAATATGTATGCCAATTTTGAGCCTAGTGGCCTCTCCCATGGGTAACAATTGTCAAACTCCTGTAAAACAATGCCATGTGATAAAAATTTCCTTGAATGTGAAGGTGTCATCAGATTTTTGAGGTGGAATGGAAGAGAGGAGAGTAGTTTTTTTTATGTCAAGCTGTACATGTCAGACAACAGTGGATCCATAATGTGTTACATCTGTTATTGATATATTCTATTTGTCAGTCTACTTATCAGTTTCTCTCATGCTTCACTTCCTCCCACAGTACTCCCAAAGGGGGTGGCCACAGCAGAAGAGCCTCCACTTCTCCCTTATTATTCTTATATCTATTACTATGTGTATCTTGGGTCAAATCAATACAGGTGAAAGTAAGACCAGGATAAACATACTCCAGGACAGAGGCTTCAGTGGAGCCAAAGTCAACTCTGAACCACTGAAAGATGGAGTTGATGATAAGGCTGTTGTCACCAAGGAGTTTCACGCTGCCATTGCAGAATGCATTCAGCCCCTCGTCCAGCTGCTGGTCCAGCTGCTCTGTGTAATAGGCTTGCAGTGGAGGGCAGCTCTGAAGAAACAAGACAGCATGGTAAAGGTTTTCAAAAGTCATTACAAACTAGTCTTCAAAAATCTCTATCTCAAGTCTGAATTTTTGTTTTTTTATGTAAGAGGGGCACTGGACAAGGAAAAAAAAAAAGCCTACTCAAGTTAGTCACAAGGGAAAGGTCAAAAAAGGATCATCCAGAATTGGAGGATAAGTGTCTTGAAACCTCCCTTTTGAAAGAATTCAGGTCACATGAAGGAGGAAATATGGAAGCAAGGAGGGAATTACAGTTTACCATGTAGTGACATTGTATACTAAAAAGAGCTGTGGGATGGATGTTTTCAATCCTTGTCCTTCAGGTGACGTCATACTAGCTGAGGGCAATTACTGGGAGTCCTCAGTTTACAATAGTCTCAACTTCCACCATTTGGTGGTTACAACACTGGCAGTGTTTGTCCCTGTACATTTCCCTCTGCTGATTTTTTTGTTACTAATTTATTCAATTATGTCTTACTGTCCATGTGCTTTCCTTTTACAGTTACAGTAGTTATGTTTTTATGTCCTAGATTATGACTTTACAGTACTATAGAATTAACATAGGTGAGTGACATACTCTAAGTGCTTACTTATGCTGATTCAGACCTACTCCAAAAAACGTTTTACAACATAGCATAGGAACGGAACTCTGTCGTAACTTAGTTGAGGACTTCCTGTAGTCAATAACGAGCACCTATGTAGCTCCATAGAATGAAGAAGCCTACACCTGCAATGTTACAAGGGTGGCAGCAGACAGAGTCTCACCCTGGCACCACAGTTGAGTGCCCCATGGATGCGGTGGTCAGCAGGCAGTGTCAGGGCCAAGCGGGGATCGTCGTCCAGAAACATGGTGGTGCCTGATGTTGGATGTGGCCGGTTGCCTTGGGTGAGGAAATTATTTGTTATACTTCATATATCACCAATGTGTCTGTATATGCCTAACTTCTAAATGCATGTTTTTATTCCACCACAAACTGCTTTCTTGTGATATTCTGAAGAATCTAGTGGTGAGCTCCTGGTGTGGAGGGATCAAGTATGCTTGTACCATCCACCCACTGCTCAGTGTCCAATATACTCAACTTTTGTAGACCACACACTTCCATATCATGTCTTGCCACACTGCACATCCATTGAAATCTGCACTCCCTGCTATATTGTGCAGCTACCATCCATATCCCACACATGCCTGACATACGAGTCCAGTGCTCTGCCGCACCTTGTTGTCAATAGACAGCTATTTTCATCACTGGAGTGACCTAACAGTAAGAGATTGTGTCTTACTGCAGCTGAGAGGCTTAAATTGTAAGAGCTTGCTTCTCACTGTCCCTTACCACCACCACTATGGCAGGTAAGTTTCAGGAAGTAACACTATGATATGACCAACTCATCTTCCCCAGCACCCACAATGGCCCAGTTCCCCAGCCACCCCACCACCATTCCTCATCTCCTCCCCAATGGTAGCAAAAGAGAAGAGGAGAAGAGTGATGCAGACATATGCACAAAAACTGGAGAGACTGAGGGAAACTGGTGGTGGGAAAAGAAAACAAAGGCTTGTTGTTGGCTAATTCCATATCAGACAATCAATCACATAAGGTATTTTTGTAAGAAAGGCACAATAGTGAGACATGTGGAGTTATCCCTAACTCATTTCATTTTACCTTTTCTTTATGTAAAGGAAGCACTGGCCAAGGGCAACAAAAAGTGTGAAAAGGCCCAATGATTGTGCCAGTCTTTAAAGAGAGATGAAAAGGCATCATCCAAAGCTGGAAGATAAAATTGTTTTGAAACATCTTTTGAAGGAGTTCAAGTTATAAGAAGGAGGAAACACAGAAGCAGACGTGTGAGAAGGTGTTCCGATCAACTAAATCATGATCATCAAGACTGAACAACTGATGGCAAGATGTGTGGCATGACAAGCACAGCAAAATGTGGCAGTGGAGACAAAGGACTTAATGGAAACTGTCAAGAAACTTTATCATTCATTAGCTTCAAAGTGAGGAGTAGAAGACCCACCCACACTCAGTGCTTCCAAGGGCTGGGTGGAAAATTTTAAAGTAAGGCAACTGGTGAAGAATTTCTGATTTGAGGAGAAGCAGGAAGTGGTGATGAAACCAGTGTCAGGGCATGTCTTCAATCAATTCACAATATTGGCCTGCATTCTGAAATGCTTTGTTCTATCAACACAACTATTTTCCAAGCCCACAGAGATGATAAGCCAGATTCCCAAGAGTGTTTCTCCTGCTAATAATGTAGAAATTTTAAGCTCTCACTAGAAACATAAAAACACCCTTAAAAACCAGTGTCACTTCAACTACAACCTTTTGAAGGCAGTGGAGGTGCAACCAGTGTTTTAGAATAGGGCCCACTGAGACAGCTCAGTACACCCATGGCCAAATATTCAATATGAGAGAACCATAACTTTTGAGCAATCTCATAAAAAATATGGCAGAAAGCAAAAAACACATCAATAAGTATCTGTTACAATAGCAATGAGTGGTGATGATTATGTATTTAGTACTGTCTCAATCAGAATAAAAAAAATATTGTGGGTAGGTTTTAACTGGCTGGTGTCAATTATAATTCATGTCATAGATGTTCATATCTCCATATTGCATTTATCCACATCATGCACTGTGAGTTGTTGCAGTTATGTGCCATCTAGAAAGGCTGAGTGTATCTGTGTTTTTACTCAGTTTAATCTGAGGAGTTCACTTCTGAGTTTCTAACTGACCACACACACTGAGTGCTGCTCCACCCACCTCTCAGGATGCCATGCTCAATGTCGTCCAGGTGCAGGCTGTACGGGCCCACCTGGTAGGCATAGCGCCGCCAAAAGTTAGGCACACTGATGGTGCTCTCTGGAAGGGGGTTCCTGCTCACTATGGCCTGGATAGTCAGCAAGTTGTACACATCTGAAGTGGACGGTTAAGGATTTTCCAAATTATAACTCAGTATTATTTTCTTTATCTGAATATTAGAGGTTAATCTGCAATGATACCAATAGTGATCACATACAACATTTGCTACCAAATAGTACTTTTCTGAGAATTAGTGTTTTTCAAAGCATTAATCAATATTTACTGAGAACATACAATGTGTATTTTTTTTTTTCGTCCTATTTTAAAGATTTTTTTTTTGGGGGGTGCCATAATTTTCTCTAATTATTTAACTACAAACATTAATGAGATTTTTAAATATTACTGTTTTGAATAAAGAAATTACATTTTGCGTACCTACTGACAGTAAATTATACACGTTACTGAATCATATATTCTTAATTTCTTTGTTATCTGGTATAGTGTTTTATTTTCGTATATTCTATCTTTGGTAAACAATTAAAATTATAAGATGGATCATATATTATTTAATAATATAAAATTTACTGCTTTCTTGATAAGTACGTGTGTACTACTCCAGCCTAAGTACAGAAAGTGTACGTAAATTTTCCCAGCAAAAGTAGAAGTATACTGTTGCAAAGTCTGTGCACCACCCAAACTTCCATAAAAGGATACTGATGAAGAGAGTCTTGCGTTCGGCTGGCTCCATTAAGAGAGGGTCAGCAGACCGCAGCAGTGCTCCCAACTCTAAGAATCCTTGCTTGTAGAAAACACTCTTCTCCAGGGCCAGGTAGGACAGCTGCTTGCCATCATTAACGCTGTAGCCCTCCAGAAGTCTGGCAAAGGAAAATGGGTCAATGAAGCCGCACCAGAAGAGAGCAGATGAATCAACTTATGCACACACACTCGAAAAAGTATTGTTATACCTTCAGCACGATACAGACACCAAGAACGGGTTCACTGAAAACGGCTTGCTTATGTAAAATGACCTGAGTCCCACTTTTTCAAATTCTGTCCTCTTAGTATTAATTGTTAGGTGTGTGTGTGCGTGTTATTCACCTACGGTCGTATGCTGGTCATCCAGCCAGCCGTTACTCTACGGAAAGGGCTGAGAGCTCATAGTGACCGATCTTTGGGTAGGACTGAGACCACTGACACACCACACACCGGGACAGCGAAGCCACATCCCCTCGGGTTACATCCCGTACCTATTTGCTGTTAGGTGAACAGGGGCTACACATTAAGAGGCTTGCCCTTTTGCCTCGCCGCGCCCGAGATTTGAGCCTTCTTGGTGAGCCGAGTGCTTACAACTACACTATTGTGTGTGTGTGTGTGCGTGTATATACGGAGAGAGAGAGAGAGAGAGAGAGAGAGAGAGAGAGAGAGAGACGTACTGCAAGCAGGCTAGTCATTAATCTAAAATAAATTATTGTTATTGTGGGAGACTCAGTTCACCCTGAACACTCAGATGTGTAGTACAAGGTTCCCTCCCGTCATCTCACTGATGAACCGATTTTCTTGCGCGCGTGAACCAAACTCATTTTTCATGTACTGACGACGATTTATTATTAAATAAAAAATTAAACGTTGTTTCGGAAACTTTGAAACCAAAAATTTGTTCCTGCTGGTGGAGGACAGGGGGAGCGTACTGTGCTGCCTGGTTCCACTCGGGGCCCAGGGCGGGGATCGGGCAACAAGTCCCGCTCTCGTTTACCTCATTCAGATATGACCGTCCACTTCCAGCCCATCACACGCAACAAGAGGTCACCGTTGACAAGAGGGCACCACGCACCATCCACCAAATACTGCCATCAGAGGGATCCTGAAGGGGGGATAAGGGCTCCTCCTCCCGTGACAGTGTCTGGTGAATTGTGTGTAGTGGTTCACCAAACTTCCGCGTTCAGGACCTAACTGTAAAGCAGACAACACTTGCCCTCCACCGCGCCCCAGACACTGCCACGCGAGGGGCCTCTTTTCGGGTGAAGAGTGCGCCTTCCACGGCAGTGTCTGATGAGTTGTCAAAATGTTCTTTGTGATGACCTCTTGTTCAGTGTGAGGCGCTGGGGGCTGCACTGCCACTGTCCCCACACACTCCTGCAGGCCTGGGATGGCTCCTCGAGGGGAGAAAGGATTCATCCCTGCCAAGGAAAACTTACTTCAATATCGCATCGTTATTGTGAAACTCGCCTCGTTATCGTGAAATCCGCTTCGTTATAGCGACACCCGCTTCTTTATCGTGAAACTCGCTTCGTTATCGTGAAATTCGCTTTGATATCGTGAAATCAGCTTCGTTATGGCGACACCCACTTCTTTATCGTGAAGCTCGCTTCGTTATCGTGAAATCCGATTCGTTATCGTGAAGCTCGCTTCGTTATCGTGAAATTCGCTTCGTTATCGTGAAATTCGCTTCGTTATCGTGAAATTCGCTTCGTTATCGTGAAATCCGCTTCGTTATCGTGAAATCTGCTTCGTTATAGCGATTCCCGCTTCGTTATCGTGAAACTCGCTTCGTTATCTGAAATCCGCTTCGTTATGGCGACACCGGCATCGTCATTATTTATTTATTTATTTATTTACTCATATCCATTTGATTTTCTATATTCATTTTTATTTTATCTAATTTATCTTCTAATAATTTATTTTGCCTGACTGGAAGCCTCATCATGCAGCTCACGCGGACTCACCTGTCCATGGCGCACCCGCACCTGCTCTCTCTGTGTCAGCCTCTCATATTCCCCTTGGTTTACAGTTGAGGGAAGGAGCGTAACGTGAAAAATGAAGCTGTATAACGAAAACTGCACTATAGTGTGTGTGTGTGTGTGTGTGTGTGTCCGTCAGTCTGTGGACACTTGTGTGAAACACTTGTGGCCGCATCCCAATTACTTTCAGAAAGCTTTAGTAAGTCTAGTTGGAGTGGCACGGATTTTTGAGGATGTTTTTATGGTTCTAACGACAGATTAACAAGATTTCTACATTATTAACAGGAGTAACACTTGAGAACCCGGCTAATCATCCCTATGGCTTTTGACAGTAATCTTGGTGAGAGAACAGAATGTTTCTGAATCATTATGCTATGCTGATATCCCTCCTTGTGTTTAGTATAGCACAGCTGCACCTGCAAGAATCAAGTGAGCGGCACTCGTAAATTAAGCAATAGGATTTGAGCTACCACAGGCACAGTAACTTTTCATGAAACGCTGGCGGAACCTTAGTCGAACACATTTACCTATCAACCTTTTCGAGACTACCGGGTTGTTCAGTGGGAAACTCATCGGATCCCACAGTTACGATACTTTTTCGAGTGTGTGTACATCAGCAATGAGAAGTCTTATGTGGTTGTGTGTCTGTGGATCAAAGGCCAGCAGATTCATGAACTATATGTCTATTTCTACCTCGCACCGTTTCCAAGAAAACTCCAAGGAGAATGACCATAGGAGTGTTCAACAGGGCAGCAGCTGAACTCCTCACAAGATAACAGAGGACATGCAGTGGTGATTGTTGCCGGAGTAAGACCGAGAAGTGAGGTGATTAAAAACAAATTCTTGTGTAGCGTCGCAACAGCTAAGGTCATAATGGCGCCGAAATATAAAATTGCATAAAAAATACTACCTGTAGTGGAACCAAACTAACCTGGTACTTGGGGTGTTGGCTGTTCATGTCCTACACTGGTGCCACGACATTATGAACACCTTTCTCTCGCTCATACTGAAATTCTTTGCCATAATTATTCCAAAATTATAAGTTATTATATACGATTGCATTTTTTTTTTTTTGAATGGCTCTCGATATGATGATGGAACAACGACACTGTAGATCTTCCGATACACTTGGCAATGCGTATATGCCGTGCGGCGCCTCCGCTCCAGTGTCCTTGACACGTGAATACCCAAGGCCGCGCCGTGCTGGCTATTGTCAAGTCAATGAGGTCAGGTCACTCAGGGTTAAGATGACAACAGCAGGGAGAGGTACGCCCAACACCCCGGTGTACTAAATTAGTCTGGTTCCACTACAGTAGTCTAATGTTAAAAAGAAAAGTACATGCTTGAACAAAAACAAGGTATAGTTCAAATTAAAAATAATAAAAATAGAAATAAATAAATAAAACTGCAAATCTATCTGGCTGGGATTTGAATGTACTGATTGCAAATGACGGACGATGTAAGGTCCATATTCTGAAACTTCTACACCACACGTCCACTACTTTCAGTAGGCAATAGTTTATGTGACATGGGTTATTAAGGGCGTTTTTACTGTTCTAGTGACATTAAGAAGACATCTACATTATTAACAGAAGAAGCACTTTTTAGAACCCGGTTAACCATCTCTGTGGCCTTTGAAAATAGTAGTGGTGAGAGATCAAAGTGCTTGTGGATACGGGCCTAAGACAAACAGCAGGGATATTATGCCAGTGTTGTACAAGCAACAACTACCATCAACCAGCGCTCAGTGTGTGGTTAGTAGTGGTGGTGGTGGTGGTGGTGGTACTAGTAGTAGTAGTAGTAGTAGTAGTAGTAGTAGTAGTAGTAGTAGTAGTAGTAGTAGTAGTAGTAGTAGTAGAAGTAGTAGTAGTAGTGACTGATGATAATAATAATTATAATAATAATAATAAACAGTAATAATAATAATAATAATAATAATAATAATAATAATAATAATAATAATAATAATAACGACAACAACAACGACTACCACCAGTAGTTATTATCATATACAGTGAAACAAAAATAACACAAATGAAATACAAAAATGGGTGGAGGGAACAAACTGTGGGTGAAAATACTGAGAAGTGTTGCAGTAAGCACATCCCTGAGCCGACACTGTTACCAGGGAGGACACACACACACACACACACACACACACACTCTCTCTCTCTCTCTCTCTCTCTCTCTCTCTCTCTCTCTCTCCCCAACAGCTATTTTGTTCAATGCACACACACACACACACACACACAGACACACACACACACGGTCCGCCAGCGTAGTGGGGGCACTTGGCTCACAACCGAAGGGCCAGGGTTCGATCCCCTGTGCGGACAGAGATTATTTGGGTGTCTCCTTCCACCTGTAGCCCCTGTTCACCTAGCAGTGAGTAGGTACTGGATGTAAGTCGAGGAGTTGTGGCCTCGTTGTCCCGGTGTGTGGTATGTGAGTGGTCTCGGTCCAACCCAAAGATTGGTCAGTATGAGCTCTGAGCTCTTTCCATAGGGGGACGGCCGGCTATCTCAAGACCAGCAGCAGACTGTACAGTGAATACACACACTTCAGGCACTAAGACCCGTATTCAGAAACGCTTTGCTCTTCACCACAACTACTTTCAAATGCCACATAAATCTTGTTAATCTGTCACTAGAAAAAAAATAAAAGTAAATAAATAAGAACTCTTGTTGCTTCAACTAGAGCCTTTTGGAAGTAGCTGAGGTACGGCCAGAAACGTTTCCGAATATGGTCTCAAGAGTGCATACTGTGTATAAACGTGTATAAGTGTTTTTTTATTTATTTTATTTTTTTTTCTATTTGGAGGGGCACCGGTAAGGGACAACAAACTTATATATATATATATATATATATATATATATATATATATATATATATATATATATATATATATATATATATATATATATATATATATATACGAGTATATATATATATATATCAGTTCCACTGAGATGCCTGTCCCCAAACAGAGTCAAAAGCGGTTTAAAATTTTGAGTGAAGGGTGTATGTGTATAATTAGCTGTTTGTAGTTTTGTGTGAAGGAAGAGAGTTGTCTTTAGATGGCAGGCTGTGACTGTTCCCTTGTGTTGTGAGATACAAAGGAAAACCTTCAGTGAGGTCACAGTTGGGTTTAATGATAAGTTCACAGCACCCCCTGATCCAGTGTTTGAGACCTCAGTGGAAGTAGTTATCGTTTCGGTAGGCGTCTACTGTCTCCTCCAAAAGTGTGCATTATGTACCTCATATAATGGAATGAGAAGTAATGTTTAGTTGAGGGCACCACTGTCGCAGTTCATAACAAATGAGGACACTAAGTGCATGATCCAGTTTTGATATCAGCACTTCATGACGACCCTTGCATGGCGTATGGTGTGCAGGTCTGTGATGTTCAGTAACGCAGAGGGATAAAGGAAAAGAATGGCTGAAAAACTAAAGATGATGATGATGATGATGTAGAAAACAACAACAACAACGACGACGACGACGACATGATGATGATGATGATGATGATGATGAACAAAAGCAAGACAAGAACAAGAACGAGAAGATAATGATAATAACGATGGTGAAGATGATGATGATGAAGATGATGCAAAAAAAAAAAAAAAAAACAAGAACAAGAAAAAGATGATTCTGACCTAACCTAACATAAATATAGCGGGAGAGTGTGACCTTAATTTGAATCTGTGTCACTATCCCCACCCCTACACACACACACACACACACACACACACACACACACACACACACACACAGTTATCATGAGCACATCCTCCCTCAGTAATCCAGTTCATGTGTGCTCGTCTCTGTACTCCGCCACCCACTTCCCGCCCACAGACAGTTCACGTGACAGATCCGTATTCAGAAAGGCTTTGCTCTCTTATCGCGACTGTTTTTAAAGGCCACAGAGATGATTAATCGGACTCTCAAGAATATTTCTCCTGTTAATTATGCAGAAATCTTGTTTATCTGTCCCGAGAACCGTAGAAAAATCCCGTGTAGTGGACAGCGCAGAAGTGTTTCAAAATATGGTCTTCACAGCCGCCATAAGAGAGAGAGAGAGAGAGAGAGAGAGAGAGAGAGAGAGAGAGAGAGAGAGAGAGAGAGAGAGAGAGAGAGAGAGAGAGAGAGAGAGAGAAATACAGGAAAAAAAAACACGATAAATGGACGAAGAAAAAAAGGAGGATGAGGGAAAAAAACTAATAAATTCTGTAGAAAATGAAGAGAACAGAAATTAAACGAAAGACCAGCTAGGAGGGAAGAAAAACACGAAAAAAAAAAGAAAATAGGGCTAGACAAAGAAATACAAAGATACACACATTATACACACACACACACACACACACACACACACACACACACACATACGAAATAAAAACTTGAATAATAATGATAATAATAATAATGATAATAATAATAATAATAATGATGATGATGATGATGATACAGCAAGGCTCGACACCATACACTGGTTTACACTTGTCCATTCATAACGAGGCCGTTTTTCATCCTGCATCTACTCCAGTCCTTAGACCACAGTAACGAATTTGTGCGTAGAGAACTGCTTAAATATCGTAAACCTTGTCAGTATCTCTTGTAATGTTATGTGCTTGTTAAATGATATGTGACAGCCCAGGAACTTTTGTTACGATGGGTCCGTTCAAAAGCCTCGCCTCAATAGACCCAGCTTGCATTTTTTCTTTTTTTTTCTTTTAATTTTACGTCCGGTTTCCCATGTTAGGATAGTGCTTCTTCACAAAGGATTTTGGAATTGACATTTGGGAACCATGACTGTCTTCCTGCCCTCAGACCGTGGCAAGATGATTAAAAAACGTGCGGCTGAAGACGTGGTCCCACTCTACCACAGCGACCTTTAAATACTTCATCAAAATAACCTTCAAGCTGCTTATGACACATTGAAATTTGCTTAATGAATGACTCCACTTGATTTTTACTGTACAAAAATAAAACTACAGGTGATTTAGATTTTTCAAACACTCCTTTTTGCTGTTTGTGGTGTGTTTGGAGAGTATGCTTTAAACTTTCTATAGATACCTTTATTAAGTTCAAGATACCAAAACACTCAAAGGGTTAACAATATTCATATTGTAAAAAGAGACAGATGACAGTAAAAAGAAAGGAATGAGGAAGAAGAAATGACAAATAAAACAGAAAAAAGGAAGAAATGAAGATGGAAGAGGAGGGAAAAAGGAAAGGGAAAAATACTGTAAATGAAAAGAATAAGGAGAAATAAAAGTGAAGGAGAAGGAAGGAAGGAAGACTAGAGGAAAAGAAGAGGAGAAAGGTTGGGAAAAAAGACATGGAGAGATAAAGGGGGGAAGGGAAGGATGGGGAAGATTAAGGAAGGACCACCATCACCATCTCCTGCGCCTTATATAACAAAATCAACAAAAGTAGTAGAGTCAAAGAAAGCACAGGAGGGGAGACTAAGATAATGCAGCCACACCCTGAGGAGAGAAGAGAGCCGCGCTGCAAAGAACACACTGGAAATGGAAGTACATGGGAGAAGGAAAGGAAGACCGGAAAAGAGGTGGATCGACTGCGTGAAAGAGGATGCACAAGTAAGACAGAATCTGGCCCGTATTCTGAAATGCTTTGCTCTCTCGACTATTTTCAAAGGCTACATAGATGATTAACCGGGTTCCCAAGAGTATTTCTACTGTGAATAATAATCAGTCTGTCAAAAGAACTTCAGAAACATTCTTAAAAATCCGTGTCACTTCAATGGGGGAGTTTTCAGAACTAGTGGTTGTCACCAGGTGGCAGCACAGACAAACTCTTCTCTCACATACAAGAAATATCAGATATACCTACAGTGTTATTCTATTTACATGAAGATGCAATGGGCTTATATATTTTTCTACGTAATCGCAAGTAAAATCAAACTCTTTTCATGAACAAATGTATGTAAGCTGATTTTCTAGTGAATCGTCATTTAAATTTATTTGGTCATCTTAAGAATACAGTCTTGATTGGAAACGTCTTAATCTAGACAACAGTAAACATAAAGGCAACATGTCTGTGACAGTCAAAAGTCCAAATTACATAGATCTCCTTCCTAGTTTATGGAAACGGCAATTTTAATAAAAAAAATTGGCAACTCGAGTGTCCTGGCGATAGTAATGCTGTATCTCTAACCAAAACAAAAACACCTGACTCGGCCGCGTTGGTTGAACTTAGAAACACGATGTTGGACAAGAAGTTGAATGTTGGTGCGGTGCCCATCTCCACTACGCCCTAAGCAATGGATTACGGTAGCTGGATACTACAGCAGCAGCAGGATCGCCTGAGAGATTGTTTTGGTTCTCGATTACTTTGCCTTGTCGCTCGCTTCGTGGGAGGGATGCTAAAATCCCCCCCCCAAAAAAAAAAAAAAAAAAAACTAGAGCCATATATCACGATGTTATTGAGTAGGTTGTGTCATACTATATAGTACAATGTGATTTTTTATTTTTTTCATTGTCCAAATCAATAGTTTTTATACTTGTAATATGCTTTATTCAAGATAATGCTAGCAGTTTACTCGATAATCACACACAAAAAAAAATTAATTTGACCACATTCTCTCAATATTATCCATACCGGATATTGAAAAGTCGATACATCATTTCAATAGTATCATGATGATCAATGTTCTATGCATCTTTACGCATCTGGGATTTACTACAACAATATTTAAGCTCTCTTTCCTACAGTTAGATGAGCAGCAACGACATCTAGCGGTTTAGTTCCGAAAACTCCCCATTGGAGTCTTTTAAATATAGTGAAGGTGAGACGCAAAAGTGTTTCAGAATACGGCCCAGAAAGGAATAAATGAAGCAGTATACAATAGAACCACATGAAGACGAGTCCTAAACAGCGACAATACATAGAAACAAGACGAGATGAGGGAAAGAAGACTACAAAATAGTAAGGCAAAATAAAACAAATAAAAACAATCCAGACTGATGCTTTTATGTAAAGATATTATTTGTTACCACTGTTTTTTTTTTTTTTTCTTAATGGTTACAAGTTTGATATGATCGTTGTTTTTCCATTGGTATATTTGAAAATCATCTCAAGGTAATATTATGTAACTGATAATGCGTATGAAAATATCTTAAGTATATAGAAAAAAGAGAGAAGGAAAGAATTAAGGGGGAAGGAGGAGAAGAAGAAGAAGAAGAAGAAGAAGAAGAAGAAGAAGAAGAAGAAGAAGAAGAAGAAATGGAAGAAGAAAAGAAAAAAAGAATGAAAACAAGGACAAATAGGAGGAGGAGGAGGGAAGCTGGGAGGAAGGAAAAAAAAAAAAAAACAAGGACAAGCAGGAGGAGGAGGAAGAGGAGGAGGAAGTGGTGGTAATAGCAGAGGGGATAGAAAAAAATAAACACACACACACACACACACACACACACACACACGGGAAAAAAATAGCAGCAAAAAAAAAAAAAAAATAGAAGACAAAAAAAAAAACAGGAAAGGAAGAATATGCCGGAGTGAAGAAGACAAGGATGAACAGCACAACCAAATAACTAACCTGGCCATGAAGTCTGAAGTGAGGTCGACGATGTGTGTTGAGTTGACAGGCTGGCGAAGCACGGGGGAGTCGCGGTTGAACACTATCAGAGACGGTTCCCACAACCCCGCCCACGCCAGGAACGACAAGAAACGGTTCCACATCCTCCTCGCTGCGTGGGGAGAAGGTGTGTGAGTGTAGAGGGTCTGTATTCAGGAGCGCTTTACTCTCGATCATCACGACAACCACGATCATTTTCAAAGGTCACATGGATTAGCCGGGTTCTCAAGAGTGTTTATTCTTTTAATAATTAATGTAGAGATTTTGCTAATCTTCCACTAAAACCGTATACATACACTTCAAAAACCGTGCAACTTCAACTACAGCCTTTTAAAAGTAGCTGAGGTGCGGCGCAGAGGTGTTTCAGAATATGATCTTTAGGTATAAAGGGGCGACGCCAGCACATTATTTTCCCCAATGTCCTGTTTTGCCTCTAAGGTGGAGTGCAGATGTACGGTTACCTGTATGTTGATAAGCTTTCACTTCCTACTTCTTATGTATGCCATGCCATTTATCATCGTGCCTGATATCCTTAAGACTCGGTGTGTGTGTGTGTGTGTGTGTGTGTGTGTGTATGTGTGTGTGTGTGTGTGTGTGTGTGTGTGTATGTGTGTGTGTGTGTGTGTGTGTGTGTGTGTGTGTGTGTGTGTGTGTGTTTTCTTTATTCTATCGATTTTTTATACAGCTTTTTTTTCTTGTTTATGAATTCTGAGTGACAAATCGTATTCTGTGGCCTTTATTCATTTTTTTTTTTCTTATTTTGTCAGTGTTTGGGTACGCGTATGTAAATTTCAGTTTTCTCTTCTTTCCCATATGATTATTTCTAGGTATCTGGGTTGACATTTTAAACAAAGCCTTGTGTTTTATTACGTGTCTCTCTCTCTCTCTCTCTCTCTCTCTCTCTCTCTCTCTCTCTCTCTCTCGGGTGTGTATGTGTCTGCTTGTGTCATTCTCTCTCTCTCTCTCTCTCTCTCTCTCTCTCTCTCTCTCTCTCTCTCTCTCTCTCTCTCTCTCTCTCTCTCTCTCTCTCTCTCGGGTGTGTATGTGTCTGCGTGTGTCATTCTCTCTCTCTCTCTCTCTCTCTCTCTCTCTCTCTCTCTCTCTCTCTCTCTCTCTCTCTCGTGTGTATGTTTGTGCATGCCTCTCTCTCTCTCTCTCTCTCGAGTGTGTATGTGTGCATCTCTCTCTCTCTCTCTCTCTCTCTCTCTCTCTCTCTCTCTCTCTCTCTCTCTCTCTCTCTCTCTCTCTCTCTCTCTGTTAGTATATACAGGCATAGCGACTACCACGTGTCTAGCATAGGTGTTGTAGCTTCCCGCACCATCCCTCTATGTTGATGTGTTCGAAGCCACCAACAGACATATGAAACTGTGGAACACGCGTGACAGGACCACCTTCTGAAACACTTCTGTGACGCACCTCCACTACTTTTAAAACACAGTAGTTAAAGTGACACAGGTCACTTTAACAAGAGTGTCTTTATGGTTCTCGTGACGGATTAACAAGATTTCTACAATATTAACAGGAAAAACACTCTTATGAACGTGGCTAATCATCTCTTTGGCCTTGGAAAAATGTTGTAATGGTCGAGAGAAAAACGTTTTTTTTAATGCGAGTCGCCACAAATCAACAAAAGTCAAGTCAGTACCAGTAAAACGAAACTGATGACACGATGGCGCAAGAACGAGAGAGAAAAGCGTGGAACCTGACAGGCATGACGCAGGAGGGAATGAGAGAGAGAGAGAGAGAGAGAGAGAGAGAGAGAGAGAGAGAGAGAGAGAGAGAGAGAGAGAGAGAGAGAGAGAGAGAAAGTCGGCGAGGAAAAAGCAATCGTGGTAGGAGAAGACGCGAGAAGGTGGGGGAGGGAGAGAGAAGATGCATGATGGGGGGATAGGAGGAACAGGGAGGAACATAACTGTGGAGAAAGGTGAAGAGAAACCGGGTAGTGGAGGGAGGAGTAGACAGGAAAAGGAGGAGCATGATGAAGAACGAAGAGAACTCAAATGAACCGCGAGGAGGAACAAACAGCAGCAGACATGTTGGTCCTGACGAGACTGAGATACGTTAATCTATCTAATCTGAAGTGAGAGAGAGAGAGAGAGAGAGAGAGAGAGAGAGGAGAGAGAGAGAGAGAGAGAGAGAGAGAGAGAGAGAGAGAGAGAGAGAGAGGTGGGGGGAGAAAACAGGAAAATCATGAATGAAACACAAAGGGGAGGAAAAAAAATATTAGGAAAAAAAAGTGTTGAAGGAGCACCCAAGTATTTTGTGTTGCTCCAATGAGTTTGTTTTACAACTTTGTTTTGTTGATTGTGTTCCACCCAGACAAACCGATCAGCCGAGAAATGTTTGAGGAGGAGGAGGAGGAGGAGGAGGAGGAGGAGGAGGAGGAGGAGGAGGAGGAGGAGGAGGAGGAGGAAGAAGAAGAAGAAGAAAAAAAAAGATGAAGATGAAGATGATGATGATAATGAACAACAACAACAACAACTACTACTACTACTACTACTACTATTACTGCTACTACTGCTACGTACTAACACTGCTACTACAGCTACATCTAATTCTACTATAAAAAAAAAAACAGGGGAGATGAGGAAGAAAAGGAAGAATTGAAAGATAACGAAAAGAATAACAAAAATAAAGGAAAAAAAAGGAGGGGGAGGAGGTGGTGGATGAGTCAAACAGCTAACAAGAAAATTATCTACACATGAAATATGTTGCTTTTCTACGTAATGAAAGCATACAGTCTCCTTTTGATAATATAGATGTGTTTTGTAATTTATCCCACAAGAACATTAGAAAATAAGGGAAACTGCAAGAACCCATTAAGCTTGTACTTTGGAGTCCCTGTGTAAAATATATCTACCCGCCTATTTTCGCCTATCATCCTAATCCATAAATTTGTTTGATCTTTTTAAGTTCCCTAATGACTCAGCACTAACAGCCTGATTAATGAATATATTCCATTCATCTACCACTATTTGAAAACAAACTCCTTCCTATTTTTTTTTTTTTTTTTTTTTTTTTTTAGAAAAGAGGGGTGAAGAATAAGAGTTAGTATAGAAGAAGAATAAAGGTTAGAAAATACTGAAAGACAGTAGAAAAGAAAAGTTGGTGGGCTAACCACCTTGCTATTTTTTGGTTATTCTGATTGATCAAATTGATTGATGAATGTCTCGGCATTTTTTAATCTGTGTCAAACTTGAAATCATTATTTCTTGTCCTCTCCTGATTATTGATGTTGTAGGTTTTGCTTATGACACCCTTGTCATATCACTTTATCACTTATCTATATGTTTACCGTATTTATACATAAAATATAAATATGTTAATTCTACGTAAATACATAAAAAATAAATCACCTGAGGTCTAGCCGAAAAATAACAATCCGACTAATACGTAATGAATTATACACAAGACTCCCTTAAAATAACAATTCCCTTCCCCTTCGGTCTCTACACAGAAAACGAGCATATGCACAAAGAAGCACAGAGCACCATAGACGAGGCTCTAATAGAAGTTACTGTAATTTTCAAAAGTATTTTCATAATTCTAGTGACAATTTAAAAGACACTAGTCAGTGGTTTAAGATTTTCAAGGTGCTTTCGTGATTTAAGTGACAGTCTGACAGGCAGTAGTCGTAATTTGGGTTTTCAAGGGTGTCTTCTTTAATCTAATGATAGCTTAACAGGTTCTAGTAAAATTTAGTCAGATTTTCAAGGGCATTTTTATGGTTTAGTCATAATTCATCAAGTTCTGGTAGAAGTTATTGGTGTTTTCAAAGGTGTTTTCATGATTCTCTGGTTGAAGCTATTGGAATTCTTAAGGGTTCTCACTAGAGAGAGAGAGAGAGAGAGAGAGAGAGAGAGAGAGAGAGAGAGAGAGAGAGAGAGAGAGAGAGAGAGAGTAAAATTATTTTTCTTCTGTTGAGACAGTTTTTGTTGGAGGAAGGATGACAGATGGAAGAAAATTTACGTGTCATGATATCTTCTCGAAGAAGAAGAAGAAGAGAAGAAGAAGAAAAGAATAGTGTATAATAAGATTATTAACCAGGAAAAATAGTAACTAATATGATGATGGCATTATTATTATTATTATTATTATTATTATTATTATTATTATTATTATTGTTAGTAGTAGTAGTAGTAGTAGTAGTAGTAGTAGTAGTTGTTGTTGTTGTTGTTATAGGAGCAGGGCCGGTTTTAAGCCTATTTGCCCAATTTTATCAAATCCCTCAACTTAAGGGGCCCCGCGCCAGCGACGACAGAATTACCGCTTGAAGACTTTTCTGTTTCCTAAGACGAATAAACTGCCACTGAAAATGTAAAATGAAAAATGAGAAATTATTATTCCTCACGAAATATAAACATACATAAATTTTTACTTTAGTAGAGTAGGGGCCCCGCCGTCAATGTTTTTAACTGGATCCCGCAATTCGTAGCACCGGTCCTGAATAGAAGTAGTAGTAGCAGTAATAGTAGTAGCAGTAGTAGTGCAAAAGTGACCAGCCACTATACTCTACACGCACAACAACAACAACAACAACGACAATAATAATAATAATAATAATAATAATAATAATAATAATAATAATAATAACAACAGCAATAAAATTTCTGCGCACACACGCACACACACACACACACACACACACCTAGCATATCAATCCAAACTTACATAAAACACAAAACACCTAATATTACGTCATCCTTTGAAAAGAAGGAATAGAAACACAATGGCCTTGCTTCCTTGAACTATGTGAGGACAGAACCAAACCAACCCACCAGTAAAGAGATGGCAATGGGATCAGATCCAGGTGCAGCGCGGCGACACACCCTACTCACTTGAAGTCTATGTTGACACTGAGCCAGCTGTTTCTGATTGAGAAGCGGGAAATGGGGGACTGCGGGAAA